>NW_024068614.1:0-119602 GCF_009389715.1 Phoenix dactylifera
CTCGAACGAGGTGGAAGCGTCTTAGAATGTGCTTGGATTTGTGATGAGACCTTGGTTCCTTTGCTTGAGCAACCGCTCCAGTGTTGTCACAATAAACTGAAACTGGTCCAGCAATCTCAGGAACTACTTCCAACTCAGAGATGAACTTCTTCATCCAGACAGCTTCCTTAGCGGCTTCACTTATAGCGATGTATTCTGCCTCAGTAGTTGAGTCAGCTACAGTTTGCTGCTTGGAACTCTTCCAGCTCACTGCACCACCATTTAGGGTAAAGACATACTCTGAAGTGGACTTGCTATCATCTGGGTCTGATTGAAAACTAGAATCAGAAAATCCTTCTAGTTTCAACTCAGATCCTCCATAAACTAGAAAAATATCTTTAGTCCTTAAGTACTTAAGAATATTTTTCACAGCTATCCAATGATTCTCTCTTGGATCAGCCTGGAATCTGCTTGTTATGCCTAAGGCATAAGCAACATTAGGTCTAGTACATAGCATAGCATACATAATTGATCCTACTGCCGAAGCATAGGGAATAGAATTCATTCTATTCCTCTCTTCAGATGTCTTAGGAGACATCTTCTTAGAGAGACGTATGCCATGACTCATAGGTAAGTAACCTCTTTTACTTCCTTCCATGCTGAATCTTTTCAGCACACGATCTATGTACTTAGATTGGGACAAGCCTAGCATCCTTTTAGATCTATCCCTATAGATCTTTATACCAAGTATATAGGATGCTTCTCCCAAGTCTTTCATGGAAAAGCTTTTTGATAGCCAAGTCTTGACCGATTGTAACATTGGAATATCATTTCCAATGATTAGTATGTCACCTATATACAATATTAAGAAGACAACGGCACTCCCACTAGTCTTCTTGTACACACATGGTTCATCCACATTTTTGATAAAACCAAACTTTTTGACTGTTGTATCAAAACGGATGTTCCAACTCCTCGATGCTTGCTTTAATCCATAAATGGATCTCTTAAGCTTGCATACTTGATTTGCTCTCCCACTTGAGACAAATCCTTCTGGCTGTGTCATGTAAACCTCTTCCTCAAGATAACCATTAAGGAAGGCGGTTTTGACATCCATCTGCCAAATTTCATAATCATAGTATGCAGCTATTGCAAGCAAAATTCGAATAGATTTAAGCATGGCAACTGGTGAAAAAGTTTCATCATAGTCAATTCCTTGCTTTTGCCTGAAACCTTTTGCCACCAATCTAGCCTTGTAGGTTTCTACTTGGCCATCTGCTCCAATTTTCTTCTTATAGACCCATTTGCAACCTATAGGGTTTACACCTTCTGGTGCATCAACCAAAGTCCATACTTGGTTGGTATACATAGAGTCTATTTCGGATTTCATAGCTTCTAACCATTTGTTAGAGTCATTACTCATGATAGCTTCCGAATAGGTCAGAGGATCATCATTTTCAACGATGTGGGCTTCATCATTCTCAATGATAAACCCATACCTCTTAGGTGCATTTCGCACTCTATCTGACCTTTGGAGAGGAGATGTGTGTTGTAGTTGTACTTCATCAATGGGTACATCTGGTTGAGAAATATCTTGTATTTCCATTTGTAGGTCTTGAAAGTTCAATTCTCCTATCCTTGCCTTTTTCTAAGATAAACTCTTGCTCTAAGAAAGTGACATGTCTACCTACAAAGACCTTTTGTTCGGTAGGATGATAGAAGATGTATCCTATACTATCTTTAGGATAACCTACAAAAATACATTTATCTGATCTAGCATTTAGCTTATGTCCAAAATTTCTTTTGACATAAGCTTTACAGCCCCATATCTTAAGATACTTAAGATTAGGCTTCTTTCCTCACCATATCTCATATGGAGTACTAGATATAGATTTTGATGGTACCCTATTTAATATAAGTGCAGCAGTTTCTAGGGCAAAACCCCAGAAGAAAATAGAAAGATCTGTAAAGCACATCATGGACCGTACCATATCTAATAGAGTACGATTCCTCCGTTCAGCTACACCATTTAATTGTGGCGTATACGGAGGTGTCCATTCAGAGAGAATGCCCTTTTCTTTAAGATGATTTAAAAACTCACTAAAAAGGTATTCACCTCCTCGATCAGATCGAAGGATTTTAATACATTTTTCAGTTTGTTTTTCAACCATACTTTGATACTCTTTAAATTTATCAAAGGCTTCGGATTTATGTTTCATAAGATACACATATCCGAACCTTGATAAATCATCAGTAAATGTGATGAAATAAAAGTATCCACCTCTAGCAGGAGTTGTCATAGGACCACATACATCTGTATGCACAAGTCCTAATAACTCTCTTGCCCTTTCTCCATGTCTAATGAATGGAGACTTAGTCATTTTACCCATAAGACAAGATTCACAAGTTTCTAATGTTTCATAATCATAAGGATCAAAGAACTCTTCTTTGTACAACTTATTGATTCTTGATTCGCTTATGTGACCAAGTCGGCAATGCCAAAGAAGGGTGTTATTTACTTCTTCTCTCTTTCTTTTATTGCTTTTATCAATATGAAAGACATTGTCATTAAGTAATAGAACAAGAAGACCATTTTCCATAATGCCATTGCAATAGACTTTATTAGAAAAAGAAATTGAGCAACCATTGCTCTTTATATTAATTTCATATCCTTTCTTTAACAACAAAGGAACGAAAATTACATTTCTAATAATTTTGGGCATATAATAACAATCTTCTAATTCCAGGAGCTCTCCCGAAGGCAACTCCAAATGGTAGGTTCCAACAGCTTCAGCCTGGATGGACTCTCCTCCAGCGCCATACAGCTCGAAGTCACCTTTCTTCAAAATTCTAATTTTCTGTAGTCCATTCAAAGATTTGCAAATATGATAACCACAACCGGTATCCAATACCCATGAATTTGAATTTGAAGAACTTAATGATAAGTTGGCATGTAACATAAATATACCTTTCGATGCAACTCTTGCATCGGTCTTCATACTTGCAAGAAAACTCTTGCAATTTCTCTTCCAGTGGCCTTCCTTGCCGCAGTGGAAACAGGTACTGGGTTTGGAGTTTCTCTTTCCTTTCTTCTTCTTGATCTTGCTACTATTAGGGTTCAACCTTTTCTTAAAACCCTTATTGCCTGATTTCTTCCTTGAGCCCCTATCAACAAGAAGGATCGGACCCTTTTCCTTTTTGATATGGGTTTCAGCTGTCTTTAACATATTTAACAGCTCAGGCAGTGAGACATTCAGCTTGTTCATGTGAAAATTCACAACAAACTGAGAGAATGATTCAAGTAGTGATTGCAGGATCAAATCCTGACTGAGCTCACTATCCATAGCAAAACCTAATTGACTTAATCTGGTGATCAAGTCTATAACCATAAGATAATGGTTTTGCACGGACGTTCCTTCATTCATTCTAGCACGGAACAATTGCTTAGATATCTCATATCTAGCAGTTCTACTCTGCTCTCCATAAAACTTCTTTAAATTAAGAAGTACGGATTGAGTGTCCATGTTCTCATGTTGTCTCTGTAGCTCATTGCTCATGGAGGCAAGAATGATACATTTGACAGTTAAACTGTCACTCTTCCACATCTTATGTGTGGCTACCTCCTCTTCTGTAGCACCATCCTCTAGATCTTCAAGATCAGGAGTTTCAAAAATATAGGAAATTTTCTCCTGAGTGAGAACAATCTTAAGATTCCTCAACCAGTCTACATAGTTTGGACCGGTCAACTTGTTGGCATCCAAGATGCCTCTTAGTGATAGTGAAGATGCCATTTAATTCAGAATTAATTCTATATAAGCAAAGAACAAAACTATCATAAACAAACCAATCATGATGACATATATACAATTAGACAAGGACTTCATCTAATTGTTACTCCCACTATTTTATCGAATATCATAGCCCTCTCCTATGATAAACGAGAAAATCTAATTTTTCTTAGTAGGGTTGAGATCCTAATTCATCATAAAAGCCTTGTGGTTGCACAACAAACCTTTATGAGTTCAAAGGTAGGAAACTTTTTCCAATTGCATCTCATGCAATTCTCAACTTTATCCTATCCTCTTAAAATACTTATAGCCTTGTGGTTGCACAACAAACTATAATGTTTTAGTTAAGTCAAACCCTTCATTTCCATATAGTCATATTCAAATAATATTGCCCTTGTGGTTGCACAACAAAGCAACATATTAAAATATGCCATAAGCATCTCTATGCACCAAAACAGTATAACATCAGTCCTCATTGCAATGTGGTTGCACAACAAACTAGCATGAATTTTGACATAATAATGTCAAGGCATGAAGGAAGGATATCAGTAGTGTTTTATCAACATTAAGCTTATCCATAATAGGCAATCAAATAATTGGCCAGGTAAGCAGGTGGGAGGCTCCCCTTACTCAGAGAGTAAGGTCCTAATTAAATAACCACCTTTAGTGCTTTCCTTAGACACCAATTAGATTAATTGTTCTAGAATGGGTCAGCTCAAAGTTTTTCAACACTATGACTTAATATAATGTTATTGAGGGCTTACTGGTCTCATGCACATTCTATAATTATAACATATTGAACATATGTCTTTGTATATGCTATAACAAATTATATATCTAACTCATAGCATATATAAATCATAACCAACTATCATGCATCATAGCTATCTCATAGCATGTATAAATTATTACTAATTAACTAAATCAATTAACATATCTTCATATGAAAATTCATATCATGAAATTTATAACATAATACTATCTCAAAGCATATATACAGCATGGCTATCTCATAGCATGTACAAATTATTACCAATTGATTGGATCAATTAATATGCTTCAACATATCTTCTTATAAAAAATTCATATCATGACATTTTATTATATATCATATCATATATGAATCATATAATTCAACATTCCTTTAAACCTATGACATTACTATCTCATAGTAATTTAACAATTATACATCATGCATAATCACCTGATTGAACCAATTAAGGGTGGCTCTGATACCACTGAAGGGTTCTAGCATGCTATAATGGGCAGTGGAAGCTAGGAATTTTAAAAATTTCCTGATAAAGTTCCTTAACATAAAACCCTTATAAGCCAAGATCACCTTAATGGAAGCAATCAAATAATATAATATAAATGCAGAAATAGAAGAATACCTCTAACGCTAATCCAATGTGCAGAATTTTCACTAGGTGCCCAAGTGTTCACCCTCCAACGTTGATCCACACGAAAACTTGATTTAATCTTAAGCTCCAAAGACTTTGATCCTTAATGCAGAATTCTTCTAAAGAACTCTAATGGCTTGCTTTCCTTTCTTTCTATTTTTCTTTAACCTTCTAAAATCCCTTCTAATCCTTTTGTCCTAAAGAAGACCACCTTGTCTTGGCTTAGGACACACTAGAAGCAATGCTAGAAAGAAAGAAACTAATGTAAGGAAGAAAGAAGAGAGGAGTGGGGTGGAGTTGGAATGATGAAACCCATGGAGTGCTAGCCTATTTATAATAGGTGTAGTGATGCATCTCCAAGGGATGCATCCCATCCACACATCCTCTCATGAAAGGGCATCATCTAAAGGGCCATATCAAATAAGAGGAGGTGCAGATCAAGTGAGGAGGTGTATCAAATGATATGTCCTTTCATGTGGTACCATATTTTGACCAAGTCAACATCACATGCTAATCACATGTCCATCACGCCTCACCTCTTGATCTTTCATGATGATGATCCAAGGGCTCCAATGCAAGGCACCATTAACTTGACCCATTATGTCTTCATCCAATGGTGGGATTAAGATCCAATGGTCAATTATGGTAGCCATCCTCTAACTCAATCCAATTGGGTTAAACCAACTCTCCATTATGTCTTCATCCAACGATAGATCAAGATCTAACGGTCTAGATTGAATGATTTATTAAATCTAATCCAATTAGACTCAAACCAAACCAATTAGGTGCCAACTCTTGGCTAACCCATATTAGAACATGATCTAATCAAATTAGATCAATTAAGAATCGGATTCGAATCCAATTCGAATCAAGAGCTAAGGGTTTGCAACACCTGCTAGGATGTCTATCTTGCAAACATGATCTAATCCAATTAGACCCTTAATAAGTTTTCTTATGTGTGATCCATTGGGTTCCATACTTAGCCAGCAATAGGTGTGAGTGCGAGTTGACCCAACTTGATTAGAACTCTTCTAAGCGATTTAAGTCCAAACTGCGCGAACCCGAACTTAACAATTAGAATCCTTTCTAATTGGTGATCGAATTAAACTCTTTAATTCGATCAAACCTATAAGACAAGATTGACATCTAGCAACGTGTCATGTCTACCCAGAAAATATAGAATTTGGTGGAAATATCAAAAATACCCTTCAGTGGCAAGTTACTGTGCAATTCAATCCTTTAAACAAACTGCATCCCGAATATGTATATGAGTATGAATATATGCCAAACTCAATTTCATATTCATATATTTCTCAATCTTCTAATGATAATTCGAATAATGAAACATTAGAAACTCTTTCTAATTTTCATTGTGCTTTGATCAAAGGCTTCCTGAATTATCATATGATTAGAATAAATAGGATGCGATCTTCTCTTACTAGAAGTGATTAATTTCTTGTTGATCTACTCATAACCTTCGTACACATTCCACCATATCCAGAAGACCTCGTACATAACTTATTGTCATGAATGAGTGAAAACCAAAATATGGATTTATGTGCACAAGATACTATGGTGATCTCAGGTCAAAGGATTAGTTGCACAACTCCCACTAAGAGAATCATCTTTTGACATGTAAGTAAGACTTCATAAGATTTCTCTTTATAAGTCAATTCAGTGAACTCATTTCTCTAATGAGCACCCACATCTTTGTATTAGTGTCTCCACACAAGTGATTGTGAGATCAATCACCCTCTGCATCGAGCATACATAAGATGTGCCAGTCTTTTCGGTAAACATTGATCCCCGACTCAATGTACCAATGACTGGGAATATTTAAGATTAATATTTTAGGATTTTAGGTCTCACTAGTATGATCTCATCATAGCCTCAAAATCATTGCCTTAATCTAAGGGGTTCATCACAAATATAATCAACAGCATATGATGAAACACAATGCCTTTATTTATATTGAATGTCATGTACATGATTTGAAAAATCAAAAGAAAATCCTTCACAATACATATTGCGATTGGCTTGTAGGGCATCTACTCTTTCAGAGGTGACGCGGTAGAAGATCTTGGATGCGGCTAGGATGCTGAAACATGGACGTGAGAGGATCTCGAAAGTTGGGATGGCTGGGAGCGCATGGAATGAGCGGAAGTAAGTGATCCATGGGAAGCTTCATCACGGGCGTTGAAAGGATTTTGGTTCTATTCAGAAGCAGGGGAAAAGACTGTAGAGGAAGCTCACGATGCTTGCTTTCCGGAGAGGATAAGCTTTGTTCTCAGGGGATCCGGAAGTTGATGATGTTGGTTCAATGCGGTGGAGATGAAGATAAGCGTGAGGGAAAATCTGGGAAGGATTCGGAAGAGGAGGAAGGTTGGATTCGGGATGAGCGTGGGATTGTTGCGGATGCAGGGGATGCGGATAGCGAGCTCTTCCGTGATGCTCGGGGAGAAGGATTTGCTCGGGTTGGACTCTGTTTTGTTAGACTGGGAAGGCTGGACGCCTAATCTGAGATGATATGGAGAAAGCCGTTGGGAGAGATGCGGGGAAGCTCATGAAGTTGAGAAGAAGATGACATGAAGTTGGCTGGAAATGCTGGGATAAGAGTGAACGAGATGAGAGCTGGGAGATTTGAGAATCCGTGGGTGATGGGATAAGGATGCGGGCTGAATGGCTGAGATAGCTTGAGATTGGAGTTGTGGTAGAGTAGCTTGAATATGGCTAGAACACGGAGCAGGGGAGAGAACACGTGAACTTGGGGTGGCCATGTGTTGAAAAGGAAATTGGGGTCAACTCTAATTGGTTGGGAAGATCTGATTCATGGGGTGCATGCAATTTGGGTTCAGGGGTCATCCCAAATGAGTTTGATTCGACCTGCATACATTAGACTTAATCAGTAAATAATCAAATCAAACTTGAATTACCTTTAATAATTTATTAAAATTCAATGATGAAGGTAACACATCTCTTATGGTTAAATTTACAAAATATGTGAATTAAAATAATGATAAGTGCTATGAAAAAGAAGCTAATTTATATATTATTTAGCACTTATCACACCCCCCAACCTGCATTTTGCTAGTCCTCGAGCAAAATAATAGAAAAAAGAAATTAACTCACTTTCGCAGGCATCACGATTGCATTTACCGTATGCAATAAGGCTTTAAACCCCTAGGTGGCCCTAGTGGACGAGTTTTGTCTCGTTAGAGTTTCCGGCTCAGATACCCACAAACTGTTGTCGAAAGAATCTATTTTAATGTTATAAAATTTAATTTCAAATGCATAAGTGCCAATAATTTCAAAAGCACACAAAGTTTTAATTATTAAGTCATACCAAATCCTAGGTCAGTATGCAACTTAAGTTGAAGTCATTAAGTTTCTGTTAGAAAGTTGTAAGGCTTATTTATACCTGGGTGCTCCGTGATATCTGGACCATACACAAGCTAAGGCTTTAGATTCCCCAAAATACTGCTAAAGCTAGTAGTTTCCAAGAATTGGTCAGATAAGACCTATTCATGATTCAAAATCATCCCATCTTGCAGGATTTCGAGAGTTGTGGATATTTACTTTAATACCTCATGGGCTTTATCTGTAATATTCCAGTTTACTCGAATTTTTACAATGACGGCTTTCACACTATCGCCTTTTTCAAGGTCAATATTATCTCTTCTCTATTTTTTTTTATTTTTTAATTTTGTATTTATAAATAATTATGCACTTTTACTCTTGTAATGATTCCTCCGTGTAGCGAGCATTCAGTCAACAACTTCCACACCAGATAGCATAAGGTGTTGGGCATCAAGACTCCCCTACGGACCAATGCTCGGGTTCCTCATACAAGCCCGCTGACCTTTGATGATAGGTAGCCCTTTTCGATGTACCTGACTAAATTCACCTCTTTTTTTTGAGGTAAATATGGGATAATAGTGAATTAGATAGGTATGATTCATCAGGACTCAAAGTTGCTACTAGACTTAACAATATAATGTTGAACCTAACCCTTAGAAGTGTAGGCCATGTGTGTTGTGAAATTCCAAAGTAAAAATTATCTTACAACTCATTAAAAGAACTTTTAATGAAAAGAACTCAAATTGTCTTACTCCTGACTAATCATTGGGCTTTTAGATTTTATATACTTTGTGTGTTTATCATTTCAGCACTAAGGCATAGAAATTAGGTTTTTTTTTTTGAGATAAAAGCTTATTCAAAAATGCGAAAAATTTCTTCAAAGATTCGAATCCTATACCCCCCAACCTAGATCAGACATTGTCCTCAATATTTTTATTTATTTATTTATTTATTTATTTATTTTATTAATATTATTTTATTATTTTATTATTATTTTATTATTATTTTATTTTATTTTATTTTGGACGAAAATATGATGCATATGGAGGATAGAAGCATTTTACCTTAGTTGCATCAGTAATATGAGGACTCCTATCAAGACATTGAAAAAATGCAATAAGAAAAAAAAATGCAAAAAATGACCTACGAAAATTGAGTTGCCTCCCAACAAGTGCTAAGTTAACGTCTTCAGCCAGACGCAGTGCATCCTTATCAAATCATACCGGGTTCATGTCGAGTTCTCCAAGGAAGAAAAATTGTGGAAGACTGATTGTCGGGCAAGGAGTTGACTGCTTCTATGGCCTTGTCTATAGCAAAGTCAAAATGGGCCAAGCATGTTCTCAGAAGGTCATCTGCCAAAATATAGGGAAGGGTTTCCTCTACAAAATCGTCCATTTTGTCTATTAGGAAGCACTCAACTTCCTTTGCGGGTTGATCAGAGGCACGAAATATATTTAACTTGACCTTTATATTCCCAAAAGATATATTCATCACCCTAGTTCTACAATTTATACTCGCATTGGCTGTAGTTGAAAAAGGACGACCTAGAATCATAGGGATCTGTTTCTTAAGATTAGGCACAGGTTCCATATCAAGGACGATAAAATCGACTGAAAAATAAAATTTGTCTACCTTGACTAGGACGTCTTCAATTGTTCCTCGTAGTATTTTTACAGATCTATCAGCCAATTGTAGGGACACCGAAGTAGGTTTCAATTCACCTAGTCCAAATTTCTCATAAACTGAGTAAGGAAGAATATTAACACTGGCTCCTAAATCTAAGAGTGCCTGATCAATAAGATTATCTCCTACGATACAAGAGATGGTGGGAGCACCAGGATCTTTGAATTTAGGAGGAGTTTTGTGCTGGAGGATGGAGCTCACTTGTTCAGTTAAAAAGACCTTTTTAGGCACATATGTCCTAGATTTTCGTTTTTGGGTACAAAGGTCTTTAAGAAATTTGGCATAGGATGGAACTTGTTTTATGGCAACAAGGAGAGGGAGATTAATTTTGACTTGTTTGAAAACCTCCATTATTTCTTCCAATGAAGTTTCTTTCATGCCAAAGAAAGAAGGTGTATTCAGACATTGAGGGAAAGGAGCCTTCGGTGTAAAAGGTGTGGTCGGTACTGGGTTTGATGGCGACATAGAGGAGTTTGGGTTCTCTTTAGGCACAGTCATACTCCTATCTTCATTTTCCTTATGTTCTTTTTCTCCAACCTTATTGTCCACTACACGTCCACTTCTTAAGATAGTCATGGAATTAGCTTGTTCATGGTGAACATCATTCGGGTGAGTCTCTTGAGCCATGTACTGCCCTCTCGGGTTATTCACTGGTTGGCTTGGAAGCTTGCCTTCCTCTCTCTTATTTAGTGCACTTGCTAGCTGCCCTAGCTGGGTTTCTAATTTGGCAATAGACTGGGTATGGGAGTGCAACAATTGTGTATTGGCTTCGAGTCCTTGAAAGGCAGTCAAAACTTTTTGCTCAAAAGCCATATCTCTTTGGGGTGCTGGAGGAGGTGAAGGAAAAATTTCCCGAGTTGTCCGACAAAATCAGACGCCAAGCATGAAAATTAGTTTTAAATTTTTTTTTATACCAATTATAAATCTTAAACATACTAATATGTAAACCATACCTCGATCCTGCAGCGAAAGATGGTCGAGGTAGACCGGATCTAGATCTTTGAATGTTGCTTCGCGAGGCCTGGATCTGCAGGCCCTCTACTTCGCGCGCACATCGAGCTTCGCAGGAAGGTTGGACGATATCTGTATTTTGCAAAAATACTTTTTGCAAAAAGGATCTTATAAGAAAACACTTTTCTTTTCTTCTCCTTCTTCTTCTTCCTTCTCTCCCGTTTCCAACCCGAGAGCTTCGATTCTGGACCGATCACAGAGGAGAAGAGAGGAGACCAGAAAACTGGATCTGAATGCTTGCCACTGGTGAGAAGATTGAGAGAGAAGGACCACTTCTTCTCTCTTCCTCTACTCCTTTAGAAAACTCCCACCGAAGCCTCTGTCTGTGAAGTTTCTTCCAAGGATTTCACAGACAGATTTACTCTCTTTTCCTCTCTGATTCGTTCTCTATTTCAAGAGAAAAACGTTGGTCTATCTATAGGCCAACGCAGAGAGGATTTAAGAGGAGTTATGAGCTGCCGTTATTGATTTAAATGTAAGATTCGTAACGTTTTGTTTCAAAAACAAACGTGGAGAAAATCGTCCAATTCATCTGATAACAGTCGGATTTCAAAAATCAAATTTAACCAGAATGTAGCCGGTTCAAAACCAGACATTCCGGTCCAGACGGCAGAGCGGCCGAAGGCCAAACGGTGGCGTGATCGCCGGTCCAAAGGGCCGCGGACGCATGGAACAGAGCTTCTCTGTTTCATGCGTCCCAGGTGAGAGTCGCGGCTCACAGGAAAATGTTAATGGTCCATGAGGGGGAGTGGTCCACGGGTCCATGAGTAATATTCACGGTCAGTACCCAATTCAAATGGAAAAAGTCAACTTCTGATTCAAATGGGTCAGCCCATTTGATCACAAGTTAGCCTATTTGGTTCTAAACCAAATTGGCAGCCCATTTGAATGAATTTTTGACCCGAAAAAATTCCACATGAGTCCGACTCATGGGAGATTCAATTGGGTCCAGTTTCGGCTCGATCCAAGTCTGACTTAGATCAAAACAATTACAAAATTAAATCCTAATTAAATCGTGATCGAGCCCAATTACACTAATTTAGACCCAATCAAATCCAATCTCAACAATTGAGTCTTGATCAAGTTCAATTACATTAATTGAAACTTGATTGACCCGAAATACAGACTTAATTAGTTGTTCATCCATGAAATTTAGCATGTACCTCATGTTCAGTGCTAGTTGAAAATAGACAGAACCAAATTTTAAATGACCCACAATTTAATTCTTAATTAAATTGGGTCAAGACCTTCCTACTTAGCTTGACTAATGTGCGTGACTCCGATAGGTTCGAACACTAAGCCGGTAGTACATGGACTACTCCATGCACTAATCGAGGTGACCATCTAGCAATGATACCCGACGTCCGGATAGGTCGAATATGCAAAGCAACATTCAAGAACCTAGACGTATGGTTGTTGTATAATTCATCCCTATGACCATCAATGCTTAAGATGACCTCAGAGTGGGCTGTCGAACTCTGGGTCCGGTCATCCATAGTGTATTTTAATTAATCAAATCAAGTGACCTATCACTTGGTTTACCCTGGCCAAGGATTTACTGAATTGAAATACAGTGAGACATCAACTCCTAAAATCTGGAGCGGTCAATCCCATCTTGACTCATACACAGACTTCGCGAGTACTTGACTACACCTAGCATCCTTCCGATCCCTGAATTAGAAATTCAGGTCATCCAGTGCCTAAGTACAGTGAGTTGCTTGCAAGTCACCGTGACAGTCTCAGGTCTAAGGGGTACTTATGCCCATACGCTTTGCGAGCTAACTTCCGACAGTGGAGTGCTACGCAGGTGAGTCACTGTTCAGTGATGATGTACTCCTACATCTCATCTGTATGCCATACAGTGTCTCCACACTCCTTGGTTTAAGAGGACAACCAACTAAATGGCACACAACGACCTATACTTGACATAGCTATCGTCCAATTGACAGCTCATCATTTGGTCGCGAACTGGTTTAAGGACTAAATGATAAAACCTCTTTTATCCACTAAATTAGTCCTAAGGACTTCATCACAATACACATGAGTTTAATTTGAAGATGTAACACTTGTGATGAATAGAAAATTGCCAGAATAAATTTTTATTCATTTTAATAAAACATATACATAATCCAATTTCTTACAATTAAAAAATTGGCTTTGGGACACAATTTCCAACAACTCCCACTTGGACTAAAGCTAATTTGTACAGTATCTTATACCCATCTTCGATTTGTGATAATCGAACTCCTTTACAGAAAGGGCTTTAGTGAATGGATCAGCTAGGTTCTCCTTTTTATCGATCTTCTGAAGATTAACGTCACCTCGTTCCACGAT
This sequence comes from Phoenix dactylifera, assembly GCF_009389715.1. Classification (NCBI taxonomy): domain Eukaryota; kingdom Viridiplantae; phylum Streptophyta; class Magnoliopsida; order Arecales; family Arecaceae; genus Phoenix; species Phoenix dactylifera. The sequence goes on from NW_024068614.1 coordinate 13,553, forward strand.
CTCTCGTACAAGGTGGTAGCGATGCAGAATGTGCTTGGTCCTGTGGCGAGACTTTGGCTCCTTTGCTTGTGCAATGGCTCCAGTATTGTCACAATACAAAAGAACTGGACCGTTGATTAAGGGAGCAACACCAAGTTGATTTACAAACTTCTTGATCCAAACAGCTTTCTTTGCCGCATCTGACGCAGCAACATACTCTGCTTCGCATACGGAATCGGCTACTGAATGCTACTTGGAACTTTTCCAGCAGACTGCTCCTCCATTCAGGGTAAACACAAATCCTAACATACTCTTACTGTCATCATGGTCTGACTGAAAATTAGAGTCTGTAAACCCCACAAGTTTTAAGTCAGATTCTCCATAGATTAACTATTGGGCCTTGGTATTTCTCAAATACTTAAGGATGGTTTTCACCACCTTCCAATGGTTCTCATCCGGATCAGACTGATACCTACTCGCTACTGCTAGTGAGTAAGCAACATCCGGTCTTGTACATGTCATGGCTTACATGATAGAACCTACTGTAGAAGCATATGGGATTCTACTCATACGCTCTCTCTCCTCGAAAGTTGTCGGACAATCTTTCTTAGAGAGAGAAATTTCTTGGCCTATCGAAAGATAGCCCTTCTTGGAATTCTCCATGTTGAACCGCTTCAACATAGTGTCGATGTACGTGGATTGGGATAATCCAAGCAACCTCTTAGATCTATCTCTATAGATCTTCATCCCTAAGATGTAGGATGCTTCTCCCAAATCTTTTATGGAGAATTGTGATGACAGCCAGAGTTTCACATTCTGTAATGCAGGAATGTCATTCCCAATTAAGAGAATGTCATCTATATACAAGACAAGGAATGTGATCACTGAACCATTAACCCACTTGTAGACACAAGGTTCTTCTTCGTTCTTAACGAAGCCATACATTTTGATAGTTTTATCGAAATATATGTTCCAACTTCGAGAAGCTTGCTTAAGTCCATAAATGGACTTTTGTAGTTTACATAATTTGGACTCGTCTATGGATGTGAAACTCTCAGGTTGTATCATATACACCTCTTCTTCCAGCTCTCCATTTAGAAAAGCTATTTTCACATTCATTTGCCAGATTTCATAATCCATATATGCTGCTGATAAGTGCTAAATAATGCATAAATTAATATCTTATTCATAGCACTTATCATTATTTTAATTCACATATTTTGTAAATTCAACCAAAAAATGTATTACCTTCATGAATGCATTTTAATAAATTATCCAAGGTAATTCAAGTTTGATTTGATTATTTATTGATTAAGCTTAATGCATGCAGGTCGAGTCGAGCTCAATTAGGTAAAGCCTAAATGGACACTGCATCATCCTCCAGAGTCGACTCCAAGAACTCTTCTCCAAAGCCCAGTGCTTAATGACTCCTCACACGTTCACCTAAATTTATTCCCATTCGTTCCAATTTTTTCCATATGATCCAACTCTCCTATTTTAATCTCAAAACAATAAAATCCCTTCAATTATTTATCCCTCCAATCTCAAAGCATACCAACATATTTGCACAAATCCTAAAGCTCCATTCACTCCTCACGCTCCAACCATCTCCCAGCTCCCGTATCCAATTGAACAAACCAAACTCCCCTGCTACGGATCCCATCTTCTCCGTGATCCGACTTCATCCTTATCTCATGGATAAGCCTAAGCTAACTTCTTCAACCTCCCTCCGGAATCACTCCCTTCCCAGCTCCCATGCATTCAAGACATTCATCTAAAACCAAGCCTCATTCTCTTCTCCCGTATCCGAACAAACTCCTCTGTTCATGCTCCTAGCCGATTGTAGATATAGCTTCATCTCGTTATCCCTCCGCATCACATTCGTGATCCCGCATCCAACCAGAACCTTCAACCGACCAGTCCCAACTAGATTCATATCTCCCTGTTATCAACCATCAGCGATGCATGCCAACGTCTGATTCCTCCCAAACCAAGCCAACGGCAGCATCTTCCAAATCCCTGTTCCCAACCAATTCGAGTTCATCCTCCCGTGACCCACGAACAGAATTCAAGCTTCCCAGCATCCGGATAGACGTCAAGTCCCGCTCTAATCCAGCACTTTCCAAATCTCTCTATGATCCATCCTCATCCCGTGATCACTCGGATCAGCATCCCGATTCTTCCGGCATCTCCACATAGCCGTGAGATTGGCTCCATCATCCGCAAGCTTCAACTGCAGCCTTCCTCTGTTTCGGAAACGGAACAGAGGAACATTCTTATCCGAATCAGCCCAGCACCTTCGTAACACCCAACCGATCCACAGTTTTCCCAGGCTTTGGAACAGATCTGAGATCCTCTCAACGTCTTCAACCATCCCGTGAATCCCTCCCTGCTACCTTGGAAACAGCCCCTGCTCCGCATGTCTTCCCCAACGTTCACGGATGAATTCCTTCCATGCGATCCAGCCTTCTGTTATCCACAGATAAAACTTCAAATTCTAACAATCCGAGCATCCCATCATCATTCGAGATCCTTCCAAATAACTGCATCCCGAGCTTCACGGCATTCACTGCAAGCCTCCAAACTTCTTCAGCCGTGAACAGAATGCTCAACGGGTCCGAAGATCAAGCAAGGATTCGCAGCTTCATCCCCTTCGATCTATCCTTATCTCGACGAGGAATAACGAGGAGGGAGGGAGAGCTTGCAGCTATAAAAGGGGAGGAGACGGACCCCTTGAAATCCATCTCTCCTCAGAGGCCAAGTTCCCCACCGGGAGAAGAAGAGCTTGGCTCTTCTCAGGGAGTTACCACAACAATAAAAAAACAGAGGAGGGAGGGAGGTTTGGCTATTTTGGGAATATTTCAAAGGAGAAAGAGAAGGAAGGAATGGGAGCCTGCTGCTGTGCTGCTGCTGCCGTCCACCACTCCATGAAAGGCTGATCTCCTCTCTAGGGCTGGATGCAGCCCTAACAAAGGGACATGGGTTTTATATTTTATTTTATATTCTTGGAGTTGTATGAACTTATTGTTTTTAATGAATATCTTATTTTATTTCATGTTTAATTTCTGTGATTTTAAATGTGAAGTTTATACAACTGTTCTTCATGATCACTAAGTAAATATAAGATAGTCCATGCTTAGAAAAGATGCGATGTGCTGCCACCTTAGATTAGGGTAGACATTTCATGCCAACTGAAGATGGATTATGCCTAAATTACTTTTGTGAATTTCTATTCAAATGCTTATTAGGCTTGTAGCTAATTTGCATGTTAATCCAAGAACGAAATAAATTATAAATAACCCTTGTTCTGATGTTAGTGGTGAATTCCTTGCCCTAGGTTCTCCCAAACTGATATCATTTTAATTGCATTTCTTATTAAATTTCTAGTTTAATTTTCTTTACAAATTCTCCTTTTTCAATTATTTTAAAGAAAAATAACTATACCCCAATCCCTATGGATAGATACCCGTAATCACTATCCTACTAGATACGTGCTATTGCGTGGTCTTTAAAGTTGACTATCAATTTTTGGCGCCATTGCCGGGGATTGCTAGCGTAGTGTTTTTCTTTTAAAAAAAAAATTCAAAAAAAAATAAATAAATAATAAATAAAATAATAATATATATATCTAAAATAAAATAAAAATATTTTCTATTTTTTTTTTACTTTCCTTATCTCCTTTTTCTCTCTTGCTAATTTTGGAATTTTCTTTTATTCAGGAATCAAAGAGAAAATTTGGGACGATCAAAACGGGAACCGCTGGAAAAGGAATGCTGTAGAGGTTTGCTTTAAAATAAAAAAATTGCTGGAAAAATTCCCTTTGGTAACATCTGAACCTTTCTTATTTAAATTGATTCCCAATTAGCTTGAAATATTGTGGTGATTGTTTGATTTTAATTTCAGTAAAAGTGTGAATGCATGCTTGATACACATACACCAATTAATCCACACAAAGTAAGGGCAATCATCCCAACAAGATAAGAACTGGATTTCATCACCAGATTCTTGCCCAAATTAGGTGAATCAATTCTCACAGAGCTATCACTTTAATTAAAATCAATTAGACGTTGGTCCCTAGGGACATTCGAGCTCAATAGGACGAAGATCACCGAAAGTTGCACCAATTTCGCTCTGTGGCTCAGTTGATGTCTAGGCAAGCTTTGTCCCAAGGGAGACAGTTAATCTGTTCGAGGCAAGTGGTTTTTAAGTGGGACCTTTGCAACGCATCGTGGACCCCCCCACTTACCTGGGAGCTTACCTGGTCAACTCAGTTCATTAGACCGAATTGGAGGCTTAGGTGCCCTCTTCAAACCAGTTAGGAGCTGTCTAGTGATTTTAGGGCAAACATAAGGATTTGAAGTGTTTCTTTTAATGCATGCTTGACTGCACTTGACTGATCAGAAGAGTTTTAGTGCATGCTAGGGTGTCGTTCCAGATCTCCAGACTTAGTACCTTTTGACCCTGAAATAGAGCGTTCTATTAGGATCCTTCGAGCCAAAATCCGTACCTATAGAACCATAGGATCTGCTCCACCTCCTGAGATGGCTGAAGAACAACCCAAACTCCTGAGGGAGTACTTTACTCCCACCATTTACACTTCTCCATCTTGCATTCGATTACCTGAAGTAGCAGCTGTACAATATGAAATAAAGTCTAGTGTGATCCAAATGCTCCCATCTTTTTACGGGCTCACCAACGAAGACCCATATAAACACCTAGATGAATTTCTTGAGATTTGCACCACTGTCAAGATTCAGAACTTCACTGATGATGCTCTGAAACTTAGATTATTCCCCTTCTCCCTTAAAGGCAGAGCCAAGCAATGGCTGAATTCTTTAGAGGCTAATTCAATTCATTCCTGGGATCAAATGCAACAAGAATTTCTTAAAAAATACTTTCCCATAGGAAGAACGAACCAGTTTAGACGTGCCATCACAAGCTTCTCCCAAACCGATGGAGAAGAATTTCATGAAACCTGGGAGAGATTTCGGGACCTAATCCGTAAATGCCCGCATCATCAAATACCCAAGTGGCAATTAGTGCAATGTTTTTATGACGGATTGTCTGAACGAAACCGTCAAATGGTTGATGCTTCTTGTGGGGGTACTTTCATGCTTAAAAGTGAACATGAGGCATGGCAATTATTTGAGAACCTTAATGAAAATTCCCTCCACCATGCCTCCTCTGCTCGTCAAGCACCCCCGAGTTCTCAAAGAAAAGGAACCATATATGAAGTTAGCCAGTCCATAGGTCTATCTGACAAAGTAGATGCACTATCCCGCAAGTTGGACCAGCTAATGTCTAAAGAACAGCTTCCAAACTTTTCCCAAGCACAAGTGTGTGCTCTCTGTTCTAATCCGTCTCATACTGTTTTTGAGTGCCCTTCGGCAGCACAATTCCCTGAATTTGTGCAAGAACAAGTAAATGTTGCCCAAACGCAATCCCGACCCGGTAATGATCCATATTCTACCACTTACAACCCGGGATGGCGCAACCATCCGAATTTCTCTTGGAAGCAGCAGACTCTCAATACTTCCCAACCTTATTTCCAAAACTTTCAACCATTCCAGAATGTTAATCCCTACTGTCCTTCGACTCAATTTCAACACACTCCTCCTCCACCCCATAAAAACACAGCCTTTGAGGAGAAAGTGTTGACCTCCCTTCAAGGTTTGGAAACTATTACACAATTGGTGCACTCTCACACGCAATCCATCGCCAAGCTAGAATCCCAAATGGGGCAACTAGCTAATGCACTGAACAAGCGAGAGGAAGGAAAGCTTCCAAGCCAACCAGTGAGTAATCCTAGGGGACAATACATGGCTCAAGAAAATCAACCGAATAAAATTCATCATGAACAGGCCAATGCTCTGACTACCCTAAGGAGTGGACGTGTAGTAGACAATAAGATTGGGGAGAAAAACAACAACGAAGGTAAAGAAGAAGAGAGAAATGTATCACATGAAAATCCAAAATCTTCTTCTTCTTCAACTAGTCCACCATCTGCCACAACTCACATTCCAAAGGTCCCATTTCCTGATGCCCTCAATTCACCCTCTCCCTTTGGCAAAAAAGAAACTTCACTAGAGGAGATGATGGAGGTTTTCAAACAAGTCAAAATCAACCTCCCGCTTCTTGATGCTATTAGACAAGTTCCATCTTATGTCAAATTTCTCAAAGACCTTTGTACACAGAAACGAAAATCTAGGACACATGTGCCTAAAAAGGTCTTTCTAACTGAACAAGTGAGCTCCATCCTCCAACACAACACTCCTCCAAAATTCAAAGATCCTGGTGCTCCCACCGTCTCCTGAGTCTTAGGAAATAATTTCATTGATCGAGTACTCTTAGATCTAGGGGCAAGTGTCAACCTTTTACCTTACTCAGTTTATGAGAAACTTGGGTTAGGTGAGTTAAAACCAACCTCGGTATCCCTTCAATTGGCTGATCGATCTGTAAAAATACCACGTGGGATAATTGAAGATGTTCTTGTCAAGGTAGACAAATTCTATTTTCCAGTAGATTTTATCATTCTTGATATGGAACATGAGCCTAATCCTAAGAAACAAATCTCCGTGATCCTTGGGCGTCCCTTTTTAGCTACAGCCAATGCGAGTATAAATTGTAGAACTGGGGTAATGAATATATCTTTTGGGAATATGAAAGTCAAGTTAAATATATTTCGTGCCTCTGATCAACCTGCAAAGGAAGTTGAGTGCTTCCTAATAGATAAAATGGACGATCTTGCAGAAGAAGCCCTTCCCTATATTTTGGCAGATGACCCTCTGAAAATATGCTTGGCCCATTTTGACTTTGATATAGAAAAGACCATAGAAGCAGTCAACTTTCTGCCCGACAATCAGTTTCCCACGAATTTTCTTCCTTGGAGAACTCCGCATGAACCCGGTATGATTTGATAAAGATGTACTGCGTCTGGCTGAAGACGTTAAACTTAGCGCTTGTTGGGAGGCAACCCAATTTTCATAGGTTATTTTTGCATATTTTCTTGTCACATTTTTTCAGGTGTCCTCATATTACTGATGCAACTAAGGTACAATGCTTCTATCCTCCATATGCATCATATTTTCATCCAAAATAAAAATAATAATAATAATAATAAATAATAAAATATATATATATTAATATAATATGTTTAAAGTAAAAAAAACATTGAGGACAATGTCTGATCTAGGTTGGGAGGTATAGGATTCGAATTTTTGAAGAACTTTTTACATTTTCGTATTTTTAAATATAAAAAAAAACCTAATTTCTATGTTTTAGTGCTGAAATAATAAACACACAAAGTATATAAAATCTAAAAAAGCCCAATGACTAGTCAGGAGTAAGACAATTTGAGTTCTTTTAAAAGTTCTTTTAGCGAGTTGTAAGATAATTTTTACTTTGGAATTTCACAACACACATGGCCTGCACTTCTAAGGGTTAGGTTCAACATTATGTTGTTAAGTCTGGTAGCAACCTTGAGTCCTGATGAATCATTCCTATCTAATTCACTATTATCCCATGTAAAAAAAAAAAGAAAAGAAAAGAAGAAGAAGTGAATTTAGTCAGGTACATCGAAAAGGGCTACCTATTGTCAAAGGTCAGCGGGCTTACAATGATGAATCCGAGCATAGGTCCGTAGGGGAGTCTTGATGCCTAACACCTTATGCCATCTGGTGTGGGAGTGTTGACTGAATGCTCGTTACATGGAGGAATCATTACAAGAGTAAAAGTGCATAATAAATATAAAATAAAAATATATATATAAAAAAATAATAAAAAAATAAAAAAAAGAGAAAAAGAGAAAATAATATTGACCTTGAAAAAGATGATAGTGTGAAAGCCGTCGTTGTAAAAATTCGAGTAAACTGGAATATTACAGATAAAGCCCATGAGGTATTAAAGTAAACATCCACAACTCTCGAAATCCTGCAAGTAGGATGATTTTGAATCAGTGATTAGGTCTTATCTGACCAATTCTTGGAAACTACTAGTTTTAGCAGTATTTTGGAGAATCTAAAGCCTTAGCTTGTGTATGGTCCAGACATCACCAAGCACCTAAGTATAAATTAGCCTTACAACTCTCTAACGGAAACTTAATGACTTCAACTTAAGTTTCATCTTGACCTAGGATTTGGGCTGACTTAGTAATAAAACTTTGTGTGCTTTTGAAATTCTTGGCACTTATGCATTTGAAATTAGATTTTATAAAACAATAAAATAAACTGGGTAGAGACCACAGTTTGTGGGTATCTGAGCCGGAAACCCTCACGAGACAAAACTCGTCCACTAGGGCCACCTAGGGGTTTAAAGCCTTATTGCATACGGTAAATGCAATCGCGATTCCTGCGAAAGTGAGTTAGTTTTTTTTTATTTTGCTCGAGGACTAGCAAAATGTAGGTTGGGGGGCGTGATAAGTGCTAAATAATGCATAAATTAATATCTTATTCATAGCACTTATCATTATTTTAATTCACATATTTTGTAAATTCAACCAAAAAATGTATTACCTTCATGATTGCATTTTAATAAATTATCCAAGGTAATTCAAGTTTGATTTGATTATTTATTGATTAAGCTTAATGCATGCAGGTCGAGTCGAGCTCAATTAGGTAAAGCCTAAATGGACACTGCATCATCCTCCAGAGTCGACTCCAAGAACTCTTCTCCAAAGCCCAGTGCTTAATGACTCCTCACACGTTCACCTAAATTTATTCCCATTCGTTCCAATTTTTTCCATATGATCCAACTCTCCTATTTTAATCTCAAAACAATAAAATCCCTTCAATTATTTATCCCTCCAATCTCAAAGCATACCAACATATTTGCACAAATCCTAAAGCTCCATTCACTCCTCACGCTCCAACCATCTCCCAGCTCCCGTATCCCATTGAACAAACCAAACTCCCCTGCTACGGATCCCATCTTCTCCGTGATCCGACTTCATCCTTATCTCATGGATAAGCCTAAGCTAACTTCTTCAACCTCCCTCCGGAGTCACTCCCATCCCAGCTCCCATGCATTCAAGACATTCATCTAAAACCAAGCCTCATTCTCTTCTCCCGTATCCGAACAAACTCCTCTGTTCATGCTCCCAGCCGATTGTAGATATAGCTTCATCTCGTTATCCCTCCGCATCACATTTGTGATCCCGCATCCAACCAGAACCTTCAACCGACCAATCCCAACTAGATTCATATCTCCCTGTTATCAACCATCAGCGGTGCATGCCAACGTCTGATTCCTCCCGAACCAAGCCAACGGCAGCATCTTCCAAATCCCTGTTCCCAACCAATTCGAGTTCATCCTCCCGTGACCCACGAACAGAATTCAAGCTTCCCAGCATCCGGATAGACGTCAAGTCCCGCTCTAATCCAGCACTTTCCAAATCTCTCTATGATCCATCCTCATCCCGTGATCACTCGGATCAGCATCCCGATTCTTCCGGCATCTCCACATAGCCGTGAGATTGGCTCCATCATCCGCAAGCTTCAACTGCAGCCTTCCTCTGTTTCGGAAACGGAACAGAGGAACATTCTTATCCGAATCAGCCCAGCACCTTCGTAACACCCAACCGATCCACAGTTTTCCCAGGCTTTGGAACAGATCTGAGATCCTCTCAACGTCTTCAACCATCCCGTGAATCCCTCCCTGCTACCTTGGAAACAGCCCCTGCTCCGCATGTCTTCCCCAACGTTCACGGATGAATTCCTTCCATGCGATCCAGCCTTCTGTTATCCACAGATAAAACTTCAAATTCTAACAATCCGAGCATCCCATCATCATCCGAGATCCTTCCAAATAACTGCATCCCGAGCTTCACGGCATTCACTTCAAGCCTCCAAACTTCTTCAGCCGTGAACAGAATGCTCAACGGGTCCGAAGATCAAGCAAGGATTCACAGCTTCATCCCCTTCGATCTATCCTTATCTCGACGAGGAATAAGGAGGAGGGAGGGAGAGCTTGCAGCTATAAAAGGGGAGGAGACGGACCCCTTGAAATCCATCTCTCCTCGAGGCCAAGTTCCCCACCAGGAGAAGAAGAGCTTGGCTCTTCTCAGGGAGTTACCACGACAATAAAAAAACAGAGGAGGGAGGGAGGTTTGGCTATTTTGGGAATATTTCAAAGGAAAAAGAGAAGGAAGGAATGGGAGCCCGCTGCTGTGCTGCTGCTGCCGTCCACCACTCCATGAAAGGCTGATCTCCTCTCTAGGGCTGGATGCAGCCCTAACAAAGGGACATGGGTTTTATATTTTATTTTATATTCTTGGAGTTGTATGAACTTATTGTTTTTAATGAATATCTTCTTTTATTTCATGTTTAATTTCTGTGATTTTAAATGTGAAGTTTATACAACTGTTCTTCATTATCCGAATAAATTTTAGCATTGCTATGGGGAAAAAGTCTCGTCATAGTCGATTCCATAATGTTGACGTACCCCTTGGCAACTGTGGAGTGATTGGTTATACCCCTATTTGATTTTGATGAGCTCAAAGCATTTGAGTATATTTCATGTCGTACTAATGAATTCAATCTAGTGTCTCAGGCAAATATATGTGAATTTATATTTATGAACATCGAGCTTTTGTTCAAGGTCATTTGGCTAAGTGCTGAACTCAATTAAGCCAAAGTCTGAAGCTCGAGTCGACTCCGAAAGATTACGAGTCGACTCCAAGTGTTTCAGAGATTCTGGCACAAGTCCGAGTCGACTCCGGTACACTACGAGTCGACTCCGACTGAGAACAGACAGAAGGACAGAAAGATGAATTTCAGACCCTGTCACCGAGTCGACTCCGACGATTATGAGTCGACTCCGATGCTTACCGAGTCGACTTCCGACGGTTCCGAGTCGACTCCATGGAGTAACAGACAGAAAGACAGAGAAGTGTTTTCTAGACCCTGTTACCGAGTTGACTCCAACGTTTGGCGAGTCGACTCCTAAACAAGCAAGAGTCGACTCTCAGAGGAAAACAGACTGAAAGGCAGAAATCAAACAAAGTGACTCTGTGAACGAGTCGACTCCGAGAATACGAGAGTCGACCCCAAGTCAGCCGAGTCGACCCCAACAAAGTGCGAGTCGACTCCGAGGCAGTTCAACTCCAAAGACAGAGGATCAGTTTTCGGGCTCTGAGAGCCGAGTCGACTCCAAGATGATCTGAGTCGACTCCAAGGCAGTTCAACTCCAAAGACAGAGGATCAGTTTTCGGGCTCTGAGAGCCGAGTCGACTCCAAGATGATCCGAGTCGACTCGAGAAAGAAATGCAGAAAAATAGATCTCTGAAATCCTGAAAACGAGTCGTCTCCAGAGTGCCGAGTCATCTCCAGATATTGGCGAGTCGACTCCAGGTTTGGCCAAGTCGACTCCAGAACGGGACAGCACTTTAATTCAAATCCTGAACAGTGGGCGAGTCGTCTCCAGTAAAGCAAGAGTCGACTCCAGCAACAGCCAAGTCGACTCCAGATCGAGCGAGTCGACTCCGACCCGAACGGATACATTGTCAGGAGGTGCAGACTGTGCAGAACGGCCACAAATCAGTGTCTAACGGCTAGTTTTCAAATGTGACTGCTTAAATAGCCTGAGGAAACAGTAGTAGACACTAAGAGAGTAACTCCATTTGTGCATTAAGTGTTTTCCATCTACCAAGAGTCTATTGAGAGAAAAGACAATCTAAAGAAGGAAGAAACGCATTCAATACATTCCTAGAAGTCTTCCCTTCGCATTCAAGGCTCTTTCTCTGACATCAGATCTTCAGTGCACTCAAAGAGGAGACTCAGAGTTCGAGAAGCCCTTTCTTCCTCTTCCAAAATCTGTTTGAGGGCTTCTAACTCTACTCTATTCATATTGGTTAATATTTGCTTATTAAGAAGCTTTCCTTGTAACTTTTTCCAAACTATTTTCTTACTTGATTCAATCAGGGGATTGAATCAAGGGTTGTAAGGTTTGTTGGTAAGCCAAGGTTAAAACCAACGGTGTAAGGGTTCGATTGTGATCCCGGAAAAATAATCGGGTGGTTCTAGTCGGTGAGCTTGTGAAAACCAACCGAGTTCGTTGTGATCTTGCGAAAACAACAAGTTGGGTTGTGAACTTGTAAAACAACCAGCTGTAATCCAAAGGATTATAGTGAACTCCCAAGTGAAGCTTGGGGAGTGGACGTAGGAGCAAGGGTTAGCTCCGAACCACTATAAATTGGTTTGTATTTGTATTGGCTGCTGTCCTCTCTCTCTCTCTCTTCATTCACTTCATCTAGTAACTTAACTAGTTTACTTGCAGTAGATTTAGTTAATTACTAATCATAGTTTTTAATTGGTCGAGATTTAATCCAAACCCAATTCATCCACCCTCTTGGGTTGTCTTCTTGGGCAACAAGTGGTATCAGAGCCGGAGATCTTATATTAAAAGAGTAAAAGATCAAAATGACAACCCCTTTTGGATCTTCTCTTAGTGAGGGGCAATCCACCAATAGGCTTTCATTCTTCAATGGAACTAACTACACCTATTGGAAGGCTAGAATGAGGATATTTATCCAAGCCCAAAACTATGATGTTTGGAGTATCATAGTTAATGGACCATATATTCCTTCTATCTGTGTGATAACATTTCTATACCCAAGCTTGAAAAAGATTGGGATGATAGTGATAGAAGGAAGGCACAACTAAATGCCAAAGCAATGAATGTGCTATTTTGTGCCTTAGACCCTAATGAATTCAATAGAATCTCTACTTGCAATTCTGCAAAAGAGATATGGGATAGACTTGAAGTGACCCACGAGGGCACGAATCAAGTCAAGAAATCCAAAATAAACATGCTAGTTCATAAGTATGAACTATTTAAAATGGAATCTAATGAAACTATCACTTGCATGTTTACTAGATTTACTGATATTGTCAATGGCCTAAAAAGCCTTGGCAAAAGTTATACTAATAGTGACCTTGTCAGGAAAGTTCTTCGATCCTTACCAAGGTCATGGGAAGCTAAGGTAACGGCGATCCAAGAAGCCAAGGACTTGAACAAGCTGGCACTCGAAGAGCTCCTTGGATCTTTGATGACACATGAGCTCACAATGAAACAACATAGTGAAGAAGAGTCCTCCTACAAAAAAAGGTAATTGCCCTTAAGTCTACTTCTTCTAACAAGAATCCCTCTTGCAGTAGCAGCAGTGAAGAAGAAGACAATGAGGGAGATGAAGATGAGGCTCTTCTTGTACGAAAGTTCAGAAGATTCATCAACCGAAAAAAGTTCTTTCATCAGAAGAGAGGTTCCTCAAGTTCCTACAACAAGGACAAAGGTAAGGAAAGAAAAAGTGAGGGAATCGGTTGCTATGAATGCAAGAAGCCGGGACATTTCAGAATCGACTGTCCCTTGCTGAAGTAGGGCAGCAAATACAAGAAGAGGAAAGCTCTTGTCTCCACCTTGACAGACTCCGATCAATCTTCATCATCATCGGATGAGGAACAAGAGGAAAAAGCAAATTTTTGCTTCATGGCAAATGATAATGAGGTAATATCTGAAACTTATTTAGATTTTACCTTTGATGAATTGTATGATGCTTTTAATGAACTAATGGATGAATATAAGACAATAAACCTTAAAAATAAAGAATTAAAACTAACTAATCAATCTCACACTCATAAGTACGATAAATTAAATAAGGACAAGGATTCTATCATCAAAGAAAACTTAAAACTTAAAACAAGCAACCAAATGCTAACTCAAAAAACTAATACCTTAATTAAAGATAACGAAAGACTAACTAAGAAAGTTTCAGAACTTAAAAACAATAACCAAACTCTAAAAGATAACTTCACAAAAGATCTAAATTTACAAAAAACAAAAAAACTAAACTTAACAAAAGAACTTGAAAAGTATAAACCTATAGTTGAGAAGTTTACCTTTAGTTCTGAAAAACTAGACATGATACTTAATAGTCAAAGAGCTGTATTTAGTAAAGCCGGCTTAGGGTATAAGCCTAACAACAAACAAAAATTTCTTAAAAACTTCTTTGTAAAAGCCGGAGAAAGTAAAACCAGAAATGCAACTTGTTTTCGTTATGGTAAAGTAGGACATATAGCCAATGTGTGTAACCACAAAAATCCTGAAATTAAAAGAAAGATTAAAAAGATTTGGGTTCCAAAAAGAACCAACATTACTAACCTTGAAGGACCCAAGAAAACTTGGGTACCTAAAATTATATGATTTCCTTGTGTAGGAGTGTCTTGCAGCCAAGGTCGACAAAAACTGTTGGTACTTGGATAGTGGCTGCTCAAGACACATGACGGGTGACAAGGAGCAATTCTTCACCCTAGAGCCTAAAAAGGGAGGTGCTGTGACTTTTGGAGACAATAACCAAGGTCACATCGTTGGTATAGGTAAAGTACAAATCACCTCTTCAACCTTTGTTGATAATGTATGATTTGTATATGGTCTTAAGCATAACTTACTTAGCGTTAGTCAATTATGTGATAGAGGTTTTGATGTTTTGTTTAAGCCATCTTTATGCATCATAACTAACTCAATTGACAATGGCTTAGTATTTAAAGGAATTAGACGTGGTAACGTCTATGTAGTGGATTTTGAAGATCTTGCTAAAAATAGTCCTTGCTTAGTAGCTAATGATACTAAGGTTAGTGATGCAAGTTTGTTATGGCACCATAAATTAGGTCATGCAAGTATGGATACAATATCTAAATTAGTTAAAAGAGATTCCGTGATTGGTTTGCCAAAGCTAAAATTTGAGAAAAATAAAATTTGTGAAGCATGTCAATATGGCAAACAATCTAGAAGTTTCTTTAAATCCATAAATTGTGTCTCTACTACTAGACCCCTTGAACTACTTCTCATGGATCTTTTTGGACCAACTAGAACCACAAGCCTTGGTGGAAACAAGTATGGTCTTGTCATTGTAGATGATTTTTCTAGATACACATGGGTCATGTTTTTAGCTCATAAAGATGAAGCATTTTCTGTATTTAAGAAATTTCATAAGGAAGTAACCAACTCAAGAAATGCTTCAGTTATAGCTATTAGGAGTGATCATGGACAGAATTTGAAAATCATCTATTTAATGATTTCTGTAGTAAAAAGGGGATAACTCATAATTTCTCTGCATCTAGGACACCATAACAAAATGGAGTTGTGGAAAGAAAGAATAGAACCCTAGAGGAAATGGCTAGAACCATGTTGTGTGAAAGTAACCTCCCTAAGTATTTTTGGGGAGAAGCCATTAACACATCATGTCATATATTAAATAGAGTTTTATTGAGACCAATTATGAAGAAAACACCTTATGAACTTTGGAGAGATAGAAAGCCCAAAGTAAACTATTTTCATGTTTTTGGGTGTAGGTGTTTCATTCATAATAATGGCAAAGATAACTTAGGCAAATTTGATTCCAAATCTGGTGAAGGTATCTTTTTGGGATATTCTACATCAAGTAAAGCTTATAGAGTCTTCAGCAAAAGAACCCTTGTTATTGAAGAGTCTATACATGTTGTTTTTTATGATACTAATGATGTCTCTTCTAGCAAGAGAGTAGCTTTTGATGATGATGCAGAGATACTTGAGGAAAAGATGAATGACATGACATTACAAGAAAATGAAACGAAACAAAATGGAGATACATCAACAAACCAAGAGGCAATTGTTGATCATGGGCTTACTAAGGCTTGGAGGTATGCTCATGGTCACCCTAAAGAATTAATCTTAGATGATCCATCTCAACCTGTTAGAACTAAAGCCTCTCTTAGGAACTTAAATAATCATCTTGCATTTGTTTCACATTTAGAACCTAAAAACATAGAAGAAGCTGAAAGTGATGTAAATTGGATAAATGCTATGCAAGAGGAACTTAACCAATTTACAAAAAATAAAGTATGGAACTTAGTTGAAAGACCTACTGAATACTCAATAATAGGAACTAAATGGATATACAAAAATAAACTTGATGAAAATAGAATTGTGATTAGGAACAAGGCTAGACTAGTAGCAAAGGGCTATAATCAAGAAGAATGTATAGATTTTGATGAGACTTTTGCTCCTGTAGCTAGACTTGAGGCAATTAGATTGTTACTAGCATTTGCATGCAATAAAGATTTCAAATTATTCTAAATGGATGTAAAAAGTGTCTTCTTGAATGGGTATATTAATGAAGAAGTTTATGTAGAACAACCTCCAGGTTTTGAGAATCATCAATACTCCAATCATATTTATAAACTAAACAAAGCACTTTATGGTCTAAAACAAGCCCCTAGAGCATGGTATGAAAGACTTAGCAAATTTTTATTAGACCATGAATTTTCTAGAGGAAATGTTGATACAACTCTATTTTTGAAAAAGAAAAATAAAAATATGTTGGTAGTGGAGATTTATGTAGATGATATTATTTTCGGTGCTACTAACAATCGCCTTTGCGAAGAGTTTGCTGAGTTAATGCAGAGTGAATTTGAGATGAGCATGATGGGAGAATTGAACTACTTCCTTGGACTTCAAATCAAACAATCCAAGGAAGCGATTTCATCAATCAAGCTAAATACATCAAGAAAATGCTAAAGAAGTTTGATATGGATGGAAATAAGTCAATTGGCACCCCCATGATCTCATCATGCAAACTAGACAAAGATGAATCAGGTAAATCAGTTGATCAAAAGCTGTATAGAGGTATGTGAAAGAGTAGATGCCCTACAAGCCAATCGCAATATGTATTGCGAAGGGTTTTTCTTTTGATTTGTCCAAATCATGTACATGACATTTAAATATGAATAAAGGCGTTATGTTTTATCATATGCTGTTGATTATATTTATGATAAACTCCTTAGATTAGGGCAATGGTTTTAAGACTATGATGAGATCATACTAGTGAGACTTAAAATCCTAAAATCCTAATCTTAAATATTTCCAGTCATTGGTACATTGAGTCGGGGATCAATGATTACCGGAAAGACTGGCA
Organism: Phoenix dactylifera; assembly: GCF_009389715.1. Taxonomy (NCBI): domain Eukaryota; kingdom Viridiplantae; phylum Streptophyta; class Magnoliopsida; order Arecales; family Arecaceae; genus Phoenix; species Phoenix dactylifera. Next base: position 30,474 of record NW_024068614.1, read on the forward strand.
TGTCTTATGTATGCTCGATGCAGAGGATGATTGATCTCACAATCATTTGTGTGGAGACACTAATACAAAGATATGGGTGCTCATTAGAAGAATGAGTTCACTGAATTGACCTACAAAGAGAAATCTTATGAAGTCTTACTTACATGTCAAAAGATGATTCTCTTAGTGGGAGTTGTGCAACTGATCCTTTGACCTGAGATCACCATGGTATCTTGTGCACATGAACCTATGTTTTGGTTTACACTCATTCATGACAATAAGTTATGTACGAGGTCTTCTGGATATGGTGGATTGTGTACGAAGATTATGAGTAGGTCAACAAGGAATTAATCACTTCTAATAAGAGAAGATAGCATCCTATTTATTCTAATCATATGATAATTCAGGAAGCCTTTGATCAAAGCAGAATGAAAATTAGAAAGAGTTTCTAATGTTTCATTATTTGAATTATCATTAAAAGATTGAGAAAAATATGAATATGAAATTGAGTTTGACATATATTCATACTCATATACATATTTGGGATGCAGTTTGATTAAAGGATTGAATTGCATGGTAACTTGCCACTGAAGGGTATTTTTGGTATTTCCACCAAATTCCATATTTTTCGGGTAGACATGACACGTTGCTAGACGTCAATCTTGTCTTATAGGTTTGATCGAATTAAAGAGTTTAATTCGATCACCAATTAGAAAGGATTCTAATTGTTAAGTTCGGGTTCGCGCAGTTTGGACTTAAATCGATTAGAAGAGTTCTAATCAAGTTGGGTCAACTCGCACTCACACCTATTGCTGGCTAAGTATGGAACCCAATGGGTCACACACAAGAAAACTTATCAAGGGTCTAATTGGATTAGATCATGTTTGCAAGATAAACATCCTAGCAGGTGTTGCAAACCTTAGCTCCTGATTCGAACTAGATTCGAATCTGATTCGAATTGGATTCGAATCTGATTCTTAATTGATCTAATTTGATTAGATCATATTCTAATATGGGTTAGCCAAGAGTTGGCACCTAAATTGGCTTGATTTGAGTCTAATTGGATTAGATTTGATAAAACATTTAATTTTGACCGTTGGATCAACATTTGGATGAAGAGAAGGATCAAATGGATGGCGCCATGGATTAGAGCTATTGGATCTTCATCATGGGATGATGGGAGATCATGATCTCGTGATGGACTTGTGATATTGACTTAGTCAACATCAGATGGCGTGAGAAAGAACGGAATACGGTGAATTTAGAATGGCGCCTCATGAAGAAGTGCCATTTGGATTGGATAAAGATGACACGTCATCATATCCTAACTACTTTCCCTTCAACCGCATCATTCTCTCTCTCCTTCTTTCTTATGGCGCCACCAATAAGGGCCTTTGGATCATCATCTAGCCTTGATCAATGGTTGAGAATGCTCCCTATTTTTCATGCGTGAGAAGAAATGAAGAGAGGCATGAGTACGGTGGATTTCATGAAGAGATGCTTAGGGAATGGATAAGGATGAAGCGCCATATCATAAGCACTTCATCTTATCCTAACTACTTCTGATATGCCCTCTCATCAAATGACACATCCCTTGATCTCACGCCCCTCTTCATGCATGAATGGATGGCTACAATGCATCCGTACGCCATCTATAAATAGGGAATGCTCCCGGTGTTTTTTAAATCATCGGAAATCAATCCAACTCTCTCTCTCTCATATCCCTTCTTTCTTACATTAGTTTCTTTCTTTCTAACATTGCTTCTAGTGTGTCCTAAGCCAAGACAAGGTGGTCTTCATTAGGACAAAAGGATTAGAAGTGATTTTAGAAGGCTAAAGAAAAATAGAAAGGAAGGAAAGCAAGCCATTAGAGTTCTTTAGAAGAATTCTGCATTAAGGATCAAAAGTCTTTGGAGCTAAAGTCTTGATCAAGTTTTCGTGTGGATCACCATTGGAGGGCGGACACTTGGACGCCTCGTGGAGATTGTACACTTTGGATTAGCATTTGAGGTATTCTACTAATTCTGCATTTATTTTATATTATTTGATTGTAATCATTAAGGTGATCTAGGCTTAAAAGGGTTTCATGCATAGGGACTTTATTAAGAAAATTTTTAAAATCCCTAGCTTCCGCTGCCCATTATGACATGCTAGAACCCTACAGTGGTATCAGAGCCATCCTTAATTGGTTCAATCAAATAATAATGCATGATGTATGATTATTAATTTACTATGAGATAGTAATGTCATATGCTTAATGAAATGCTGAAATATATGATTCATATATGATATGATATGTAATAAAATGTCATGATATGATATTTTCCATATGAAAATATGTTGAAGCATGTTAATTAGTTGCTTATGATTTATACATGCTATGAGATAGCTATGATGCATGATAGCTTATTTTAGATATGTTAAATATATGTTACAATTAAAGAATGTGCTAGAGAATAGTAAGCCCTCAATAAAAATTATATTAAGTCATAGTGTTAAAAAATTTTGAGCTAACCCATTCTAGAACAATTAATCTAATTGGTGTCTAAGGAAAGCACTAAAGGTGGTTACTTAATTAGGACCTTACTCTTTGAGTAAGGGGAGCCTCCCACCTGCTTACCTGGCCAATTGTTTGATTGCCTATTATGGATAAGCTTAATATTGATATAACACTATTGATAGCCTTCCTTCATGCCTCGATATTATTATGTCAAGATCCATGCTAGTTTGTTGTACTAACACAAAACTTGCAATGGGGACTGATGTTATACTGTCTTGGTGCATTAAGATGCTTATGGCATATTTTAATATATTGCCTTGTTGTGCAACCACAAGGGCAATATTATTCGAATATGACTATATGAAAATGAAGGGTTTGACTTAACTAAAATATTATTGTTTGTTGTGCTAACACAAGGCAATAAGTATTTTAAGAGGACAAGATAAAGTTGAGAATTGCATGAGATGCAATCGGAAAGAGTTTTCTACCTTTGAACTCATAAAGGTTTGTTGTGTAACCACAAGGCTTTTTATGATGAATTAGGATCTCAACCCTACTAAGAAAAATTATATTTTCACGTTTATCATAGAAGAGGGCTATGATATTCGATAAAAATAGTAGGAGACAAATTAGATTAAAGTCCTTATCTAGTTGCAAACATGTCATCATGATTGGTCTGCTTATATTAGTTATGTTCTTGCATATGTAGAATTATTAAATGGCTTCTTCACTTTCACTAAGAGGCATCTTAGATGCCAACAAGTTGACCGGACCAAACTATGTGGACTGGTTGAGGAATTTAAAGATAGTACTCACTCAGGAGAAAATTTCCTATATACTTGAAACCCCTGATCTTGGAGATCTAGGGGATGATGCTACAGAAGAGGAGGTTGCCACACATAAGATGTGGAAAAATGACAGTTTGACTGTCAAATGTATCATACTTGCCTCTATGAGCAATGAATTACAGAGGCAACATGAAGGCATGGACACTCAATCCATACTTCTCAATTTAAAAGAGTTGTATGGAGAACAAAGCAGGACTGCTAGGTATGAGATATCTAAGCAGTTGTTCCGTGCTAGAATGAATGAAGGAACTTCAGTGCAAAACCATGTTCTTATGGTTATAGACTTAATCACTAGATTAAGTCAATTAGGTTTTGCTATGGATAGTGAACTCAGTCAGGATTTGATCCTGCAATCACTGCCTGATTCATTCTCTCAGTTTGTTGTGAACTTTCACATGAACAAGCTGAACACCTCCCTGCTCGAGCTGTTAAATATGCTCAAAACAGCTGAAGGCCATATTAAGAAGGATAAAGGTCCACTCCTTCTTATAGATGGCACTTCTAAAAGGAAATCGGGAAATAAGGGTTCTAAGAAACGATTGAACCCCAAGAGTAGCATCAAAAAGAAAAAAGGAAAGAAAAACTCCGGATCAAGTACCTGTTTTCATTGCGGCAAAGCTGGCCACTGGAAAAGGAATTGCAAGAGTTTTCTTGCAAGTATGAAGACCGATGCAAGAGTTGCATCAAAAGGTATGTTTATGTTACATGCCAACTTGTCATTAAGTTCTTCAAATTCAAATTTATGGGTATTGGATACCGGCTGTGGTTTTCACATTTGCAAATCTTTGCATGGACTACAGAAAATTAAAATTTTGAAGAAAGGTGACTTCGAGCTGTATGGCGCTGGAGGAGAGTCCATCCAGGCTGAAGCTGTTGGAACCTACAACTTGGAGTTACCTTCGGGAGAGCTCCTACAATTAGAAGATTGTTATTATATGCCCAAAATTATTAGAAATGTAATTTCCATTCCTTTGTTGTTAAAGAAAGGATTTGAAATTAATGGAAAGGGCAATGGTTGCTCTATTTATTTTTCTAATAAGCATCTTTGCAATGGCATTATGGAAAATGGTCTTCTTGTTTTATTACTTAATGACAATGTCTTTCATATTAATAAAAGCAATAAAAGAAAGAGAGAGGAAGTAAATAACACCCTTCTTTGGCATTGTCGACTTGGTCACATAAGTGAATCAAGAATCAACAAGTTATACAAAGAAGAGTTCTTTGATCCTTATGATTATGAATCATTAGGAACTTGTGAATCTTGTCTTATGGGTAAAATGACTAAGTCTCCATTCACTGGACATGGAGAAAGGGCAAGTGAGTTATTAGGACTTATACACACAGATGTATGTGGTCCTATGACAACTCCAGCTAGAGGTGGATACTCTTACTTCATCACATTCACTGATGATTTATCAAGGTTCGGATATGTGTATCTTATGAAACATAAATCCGAAGCTTTTGATAAGTTTAAAGAGTATCAAAGTATGGTTGAAAAACAAACCGGAAAGTGTATTAAAATCCTTCGATCTGATCGAGGAGGTGAATACCTTTCTAGTGAGTTTTTAAATCATCTTAAAGAAAAGGGCATTCTCTCTGAATGGACACCTCCGTATACGCCACAATTAAATGGTGTAGCTGAACGGAGGAATCGTACTTTATTAGATATGGTAAGGTCCATGATGTGCTTTACTGATCTTCCTATTTCCTTCTGGGGTTTTGCCCTAGAGACTGCTGCACTAATATTAAATAGGGTACCTTCTAAGTCTGTACCTAGCACTCCATATGAGATATGGAGAGGAAAGAAGCCTAATCTTAAGTATCTTAAGATATGGGGTTGTCAAGCTTATGTCAAAAGAAATTTTGGACACAAGCTAAGTGCTAGATCAGATAAATATATTTTTGTAGGTTATCCTAAAGATAGTATAGGATACATTTTCTATCATCCTACCGAACAAAAAGTTTTTGTAGGTAGGCATGCCATTTTCTTAGAAAAAGAGTTTATCTTAGAAAAGGGCAAGGATAGAAAAATAGAACTTGAAGAAGTTCAAGACCTACAAATAGAAACACAAGAAATTCTTCAACCAGATGTACCTATTGATGAGGTACAACCACAACACACATCTCCTCTCCGAAGGTCAGATAGAGTGCGAAGAGCACCTGAGAGGTATGGGTTCATCATTGAGAATGATGAAGCCCACATTGTTCAGAATAATGATCCTCTGACCTATTCGGAAGCTGTCATGAGTAATGACTCTGACAAATGGCTAGAAGCCATGAAATCTGAAATAGATTCCATGTATACCAACCAAGTATGGACTTTGGTTGATGCACCAGAGGGTGTAAACCCTATAGGTTGCAAATGGGTCTATAAGAAAAAGATTGGAGCAGATGGCCAAGTAGAAACCTACAAGGCTAGATTGGTGGCAAAAGGTTTCAGGCAAAAGCAAGGAATTGACTATGATGAAACTTTTTCGCCAGTAGCTATGCTCAAATCTATTCGAATTTTGCTTGCAATAGCTGCATACTATGATTATGAAATCTGGCAGATGGATGTCAAAACCGCCTTCCTTAATGGTTATCTTGAGGAAGAGGTTTATATGACACAGCCAGAAGGATTTGTCTCAAGTAAGAGAGCAAATCAAGTATGCAAGCTTAAGAGATCCATTTATGGATTAAAGCAAGCATCGAGGAGTTGGAACATCCGTTTTGATACAACAGTCAAAGAGTTTGGTTTTATCAAAAATGTGGATGAACCATGTGTGTACAAGAAGACTAGTGGGAGTGCCATTGTCTTCTTAATATTGTATGTAGATGACATACTGATCATTGGAAATGATATTCCAATGTTACAATCGGTCAAGACTTGGCTGTCAAAAAGCTTTTCCATGAAAGACTTGGGAGAAGCATCCTATATACTTGGTATAAAGATCTATAGGGATAGATCTAAAAGGATGCTAGGCTTGTCCCAGTCTAGGTACATAGATAATGTGCTGAAAAGATTCAGCATGGAAGAAAGTAAAAGAGGTTATTTGCCTATGAGTCATGGCATACGTCTCTCTAAGAAGATGTCTCCTAAGACATCTGAAGAGAGGAATAGAATGAATTCTATTCCCTATGCTTCGGCAGTAGGATCGATTATGTATGCTATGCTATGTACTAGGCCTGATGTTGCTTATGCCTTAGGCATAACAAGTAGATTTCAGGCTGATCCAGGAGAGGATCATTGGATAGCTGTGAAAAATATTCTTAAGTACTTGAGAAGGACTAAAGATATTTTTCTAGTTTATGGAGGATCTGAGTTGAAACTAGAAGGATTTTCTAATTCTAGTTTTCAATCAGATCCAGATGATAGCAAGTCCACTTCAGGGTATGTCTTTACCCTAAATGGTGGTGCAGTGAGCTGGAAGAGTTCCAAACAGCAAACTGTAGCTGACTCAACTACTGAGGCAGAATACATTGCTGTAAGTGAAGCCGCTAAGGAAGCTGTCTGGATGAAGAAGTTCATCTCTGAGTTAGGAGTAGTTCCCGAGATTGCTGGACCAGTCCCAGTTTATTGTGATAACACTGGAGCTGTTGCTCAAGCGAAGGAACCAAGGTCTCATCACAAATCCAAGCACATTCTAAGACGCTTCCATCTTGTTCGAGAGATTGTCGAGAGACAAGACATAGTCATTGAACGAGTAGACACCAAGAACAACTTAGCAGACCCGTTCACTAAAGCTCTACCACAACAGCAGTTCGATCGCCACCTCGATTGTATGGGGATAAAATATAAGAGCGATTGGCTTTAGTGCAAGTGGGAGATTGAAAGAGTAGATGCCCTACAAGCCAATCGCAATATGTATTGCGAAGGGTTTTTCTTTTGATTTGTCCAAATCATGTACATGACATTTAAATATGAATAAAGGCGTTATGTTTATCATATGCTGTTGATTATATTTATGATAAACTCCTTAGATTAGGGCAATGGTTTTAAGACTATGATGAGATCATACTAGTGAGACTTAAAATCCTAAAATCCTAATCTTAAATATTTCCAGTCATTGGTACATTGAGTCGGGGATCAATGATTACCGGAAAGACTGGCATGTCTTATGTATGCTCGATGCAGAGGATGATTGATCTCACAATCATTTGTGTGGAGACACTAATACAAAGATATGGGTGCTCATTAGAAGAATGAGTTCACTGAATTGACCTACAAAGAGAAATCTTATGAAGTCTTACTTACATGTCAAAAGATGATTCTCTTAGTGGGAGTTGTGCAACTGATCCTTTGACCTGAGATCACCATGGTATCTTGTGCACATGAACCTATGTTTTGGTTTACACTCATTCATGACAATAAGTTATGTACGAGGTCTTCTGGATATGGTGGATTGTGTACGAAGATTATGAGTAGGTCAACAAGGAATTAATCACTTCTAGTAAGAGAAGATAGCATCCTATTTATTCTAATCATATGATAATTCAGGAAGCCTTTGATCAAAGCAGAATGAAAATTAGAAAGAGTTTCTAATGTTTCATTATTTGAATTATCATTAAAAGATTGAGAAAAATATGAATATGAAATTGAGTTTGACATATATTCATACTCATATACATATTTGGGATGCAGTTTGATTAAAGGATTGAATTGCATGGTAACTTGCCACTGAAGGGTATTTTTGGTATTTCCACCAAATTTCATATTTTTCGGGTAGACATGACACGTTGCTAGACGTCAATCTTGTCTTATAGGTTTGATCGAATTAAAGAGTTTAATTCGATCACCAATTAGAAAGGATTCTAATTGTTAAGTTCGGGTTCGCGCAGTTTGGACTTAAATCGATTAGAAGAGTTCTAATCAAGTTGGGTCAACTCGCACTCACACCTATTGCTGGCTAAGTATGGAACCCAATGGGTCACACACAAGAAAACTTATCAAGGGTCTAATTGGATTAGATCATGTTTGCAAGATAAACATCCTAGCAGGTGTTGCAAACCTTAGCTCCTGATTCGAACTAGATTCGAATCTGATTCGAATTGGATTCGAATCTGATTCTTAATTGATCTAATTTGATTAGATCATATTCTAATATGGGTTAGCCAAGAGTTGGCACCTAAATTGGCTTGATTTGAGTCTAATTGGATTAGATTTGATAAAACATTTAATTTTGACCGTTGGATCAACATTTGGATGAAGAGAAGGATCAAATGGATGGCGCCATGGATTAGAGCCATTGGATCTTCATCATGGGATGATGGGAGATCATGATCTCGTGATGGACTTGTGATATTGACTTAGTCAACATCAGATGGCGTGAGAAAGAACGGAATACGGTGAATTTAGAATGGCGCCTCATGAAGAAGTGCCATTTGGATTGGATAAAGATGACACGTCATCATATCCTAACTACTTTCCCTTCAACCGCATCATTCTCTCTCTCCTTCTTTCTTATGGCGCCACCAATAAGGGCCTTTGGATCATCATCTAGCCTTGATCAATGGTTGAGAATGCTCCCTATTTTTCATGCGTGAGAAGAAATGAAGAGAGGCATGAGTACGGTGGATTTCATGAAGAGATGCTTAGGGAATGGATAAGGATGAAGCGCCATATCATAAGCACTTCATCTTATCCTAACTACTTCTGATATGCCCTCTCATCAAATGACACATCCCTTGATCTCACGCCCCTCTTCATGCATGAATGGATGGCTACAATGCATCCGTACGCCATCTATAAATAGGGAATGCTCCCGGTGTTTTTTAAATCATCGGAAATCAATCCAACTCTCTCTCTCTCATATCCCTTCTTTCTTACATTAGTTTCTTTCTTTCTAACATTGCTTCTAGTGTGTCCTAAGCCAAGACAAGGTGGTCTTCATTAGGACAAAAGGATTAGAAGTGATTTTAGAAGGCTAAAGAAAAATAGAAAGGAAGGAAAGCAAGCCATTAGAGTTCTTTAGAAGAATTCTGCATTAAGGATCAAAAGTCTTTGGAGCTAAAGTCTTGATCAAGTTTTCGTGTGGATCACCATTGGAGGGCGGACACTTGGACGCCTCGTGGAGATTGTACACTTTGGATTAGCATTTGAGGTATTCTACTAATTCTGCATTTATTTTATATTATTTGATTGTAATCATTAAGGTGATCTAGGCTTAAAAGGGTTTCATGCATAGGGACTTTATTAAGAAAATTTTTAAAATCCCTAGCTTCCGCTGCCCATTATGACATGCTAGAACCCTACAGTATGATAGTATCTTTACTATATCTTACAGCAAGTAGACCTGATATTATGTTTAGTGTATGCATGTGTACTAGATATCAATCTAATCCTAAAGAATCACACCTAATTGCAGTTAAGAGAATTTTTAAATATTTCATAGGAACAAAAAACATAGGTCTATGGTACTCTAAAGAATCAAGCATAAATTTAATAGGGTACACTGATTCAGACTTTCTGGTTGTAAACTTGATAGAAAAAGCACCAGCGGGTCTTGTCAATTTTTAGGAGAAAACTTAATTTCATGGTTTAGCAAGAAACAAAACTCGGTTGCACTATCTACGACTGAAGCCGAATATGTTGCTGCCGGAAGTTGTTGTGCTCAAATTTTATGGATCAAGCAACAACTTGAAGATTATGGCATTAAACAAGATAAGATTTCCATAAATTGTGATAATACAAGTGCCATAAATCTAACTAAAAATCCAATTCAATACTCAAGAACTAAACATATTGAGATAAGACATCACTTCATAAGAGATCATGTGTTAAATGGTGATGTAATGCTTGAATTTGTTTGCACTGATGATCAACTTGCTGATATCTTCACAAAACCCTTGAGTGAAGATCGATTTTGTATTCTTAGAAGAGGGTTAGGAGTGATTGATCCATTCTTGTGATACTCCCCTCTAATTGATTGATTTTGATGATTGGCTTATGTTAGATATAGGATTTCTTATCTATGGTCATCAAATCAGATCTTAAATCTTAGATATTTCCATAACTCTCTTCTCTGGCACGGTAATAACAAATTTTTTGGTTATGTGCCAGAGTTCGAGTCGACTCGCGCATATTTAGGAGTCGACTCGAGGTCGAGTCGACTCGCGACATACCAGTGTCGACTCGAGGTCGGGAATCCGATTTTTAATCCTAATCGAAATGTTTATTCCTCACTTCTATTCTCGACCGCCACTGTTCCAAAACCCTAGAGACGCTCCGACCTCGTCTCCGACCCGTTCTAGGTCCTCTCCCTCGAGTTTTCTTCCATTTTTCTTGTCCATCCCTCGATTTTTAGGTCAAAATGCCTAGGAAAGCCGTTGTCCCGAGCCGGAAGAGACCTCTCTCCGCGAGCGGCGCCGAGCGACGGTCCAAGGCACGGAACAAACCCGTGAGGCCACCACCTCCGGTTCCTTCCCCGCCTAGGCCGGTTCCCTCACGTCCGTGCGCCGGGAGGGCAGTCTTTACCGGGAGGAAAGTCAACTTTGACTTCCTCTCTCGGGAAGGGTTCACCCTAGGGCATCATCTTAGGGCTCAAGGGTTAGAGTTGTTTTGTTCTTTAGACCTCCCTACTTACCCAGGGTTAGTTAGAAAATTTTATGGGACTATAGCCCGAGGTAGTGGTGGTATCCAGGGAACCGTAGCGGGTGTCCCTATTTTTATCTCGGAGGACTTCATTGCTCGAATCCTCCATCTCTCCCGAGAAGGGATCTTTCCCACTCATCCCCATGATAGGACTGAGGCCCTTACGGCCGTCTTAGGGAGCCCACCTCAATCCCCAATAGAGGAGGTGTTTGCAAATCAGCTTTCAGATGAAATGCGGCTCCTCCTAAGTATCATTTCTAGGACTCTCTTTCCCAAAACAGGTAGGTTTGACTTCATCTCCGAGAGAGACCTAGCATTAATGTTCCACATTCTCCAAGACACTCCCATCAACTTTCCAAAGCTTATCTACAAATATATATGTGATCTCCTAGATAAACCTAGATTGAGTCTCCCTTATGGCATGCTATTCACACTCTTCTTTAAGGGAGTTAGAGGTCCCTATCCCTGAGGGGGAACCCTCTCGTTCACTTTGTAACACTGATCACGTGGGTGAGGGGACTCTTCACAGAATGGGGTTCCATAAAGTCGACAATGTCTGGGTTAGGAAAACTTCTTCATCCACACCATCCGACCCTACCACCCATCACTCACCTAGTCCTGATCATGACGAGGATCACTACATTGCTCCTCCCACTTTTCCTTCCACTTCTGGTCCTTCATTCCCATCCACCTCAGTTGGACCCTCTACTGCTCCACCACCTCAGCAGCCCCTGGAAGTCCGGATCAGCTCTGAGCAACTCCGGGAGATGAGACAGGAGATTGTGAGGGAGCTGAAAGATGACTTGTTGAGAGAGCTCCGAGGTCCCCTGACTGCTCCCTCTACTGACGTCGTTCCCTCCTTAGCAGCCGTGTCCAGGATGGTTGTAGACCTGAAGGAAGAAATCTACAATATCAGGAGCCTAGTTCAAGCTCAATACTGGAACATTAGCGATGTAAAGGATGACACAAGGAAGATGCGAGATAGCATCAGAAATGAGCTAGGTAGCCAGAGTCAGGGAGCAGAAAGGCTAGCAAATGCCTTGATCTCCAAACTTGACACCCTCCAAGAAAGTGTGACCCAGCTCACCTCGATACAGTCTAAGGCCACCTCGGAGATCATCGAGCAGCTAGGGAACGTCTCTAAGAGGATAAACTTAGTCATGCAAATGAATAGACTGAAAACGGGAGCCACATCCTCCACTACAAAGAAACCCAAGTGTATTTTTTTTATGTACAGTCCCTTGAGGACTTTTTCTGTTATGTAACCACACTTGTACTCAAATCTAACTTTAATACAATGAGTAGAAATTTCCTTTCAAAACTGTGCAATTTGAGTTCTTATACTTTTCTATGTTTTGTGCCTTTTTGATATGATGACAAAAAGGAGGAGAAAATATGTCACTAAGGGAATCACTAAAAAGAAAATCCTTAAAGCAAAAAGTAATTTGTTCTTAGTGGATTCGATACCTCGAGGCTCATTATCTCTCTGTTGGGGCTCCTCAAGGAGTAATCTCCAGAATCTATTCAAGGGATATTCGGAGATTAGTTGAATCATACTCAAGAATAAATTGTCAGATTTTTCCTCTGAAAGTAAGAATTTAAGCTCAAAAGCTTCAAGACATTAAAAGAAAATTCAGAGAACCCAAATAAAATTGAATGCATATATTGAGGGGGAGAATCTGAAATTCTAAGAAAGCAAATTTATTAAACACATATAAGCCAAACAATTGATTGCATGATATGAAGGCTTATATAATTCCAAATGAAAGGAGGAGCTTTAATTTTAGGATTTACTGATTCATACCTTTCAATTTTGGATAAATTAAATGACTAGATATATGAATTCATTTCAAAACTTTACTATAAATCGCCTTTTGGTTGAGCAATTCACTTTACAAATACTCAATATTTTGTCATCATCAAAAAGAGGGAGATTGTGGAGTGATTGGTTATACCCCTATTTGATTTTGATGAGCTCAAAGCATTTGAGTATATTTCATGTCGTACTAATGAATTCAATCTAGTGTCTTAGGCAAATATATGTGAATTTATATTAAGAACATCGAGCTTTTGTTCAAGGTCATTTGGCTAAGTGTTGAACTCAATTAAGCCAAAGTCTGAAGCTCGAGTCGACTCCGGAAGATTACGAGTCGACTCCAAGTGTTTCAGAGGTTCTGGCACAAACCCGAGTCAACTCCGGTACACTACGAGTCGACTCCGACTGAGAACAGACAGAAGGACAGAAAGATGAATTTCAGACCCTATCACTGAGTCGACTCCGACGATTACGAGTCGACTCCGATGCTTACCGAGTCGACTCCCGACGGTTCCGAGTCGACTCCAAGGAGTAACAGACAGAAAGATAGAGAAGTATTTTCTGGACCCTGTTACCGAGTCGACTCCAGAAGAATTCAAGTCGACTCCAACGTTTGGCGAGTCGACTCCTAAACAAGCAAGAGTCGACTCTCAGAGGAAAACAGACTGAAGGGTAGAAAATCAAACAAAGTGACTCTGTGAACGAGTCGACTCCAAGAATACGAGAGTCGACCCCAAGTCAGCTGAGTCGACCCCAACAAAGTGCGAGTCGACTCCGAGGCAATTCAACTCCAAAGACAGAGGATCAGTTTTCGGGCTCTGAGAGCCGAGTCGACTCCAAGATGATCTGAGTCGACTCCAAGGCAGTTCAACTCCAAAGACAGAGGATCAGTTTTCGGGCTCTGAGAGCCGAGTCGACTCCAAGATGATCCGAGTCGACTCAAGAAAGAAATGCAGAAAAATAGATCTCTGAAATCCTGAAAACGAGTCGTCTCCAGAGTGCCGAGTCATCTCCAGATATTGGCGAGTCGACTCCAGGTTTGGCCAAGTCGACTCCAGAACGGGACAGCACTTTAATTCAAATCCTGAACAGTGGGCGAGTCGTCTCCAGTAAAGCAAGAGTCGACTCCAGCAACAGCCAAGTCGACTCCAGATCGAGCGAGTCGACTCCGACCCCAACGGATACATTGTCAGGAGGTGCAGACTGTGCAGAACGGCCACAAATCAGTGTCTAACGGCTAGTTTTCAAATGTGACTGCTTAAATAGCCTGAGGAAATAGTAGTAGACACTAAGAGAGTTACTCTGATGAGAGCACAAAAGTACGATCTACATACCACTTAAATTAGTATTATTGCTAACAAGATAATGATAATCTCACTAGATTAATATTATATTTTTGTTGAGTATAGGTGATCGTAAATCGAGGCCAAAATACGCATTCAGTACAGATTGGGCTTAGACAGATGCATAACTCAGACCGCGTATGCCCAACCTCGTCATGGTCTAATCGAATTCACTATTCATCGAGTATATTTGCACCCGAGCGACATGTGGCAGCCATATGTTTTTAGCCTTCCGATCTACATTCCGTGCACTCGATTCTTCCGTGCTGAGGACTAGCGAGGAGATCCCGACCAGCAAGGCCCCGCATCCATCTTCTCCGCATGTAATTGTTAGATGTATGCCCTAGAAGCCAATCTGGCTGACACATTGTTAATTCTAGGGACATAATTTTGTACTTGACTATTTATTATTGAATAAATGAAAGGCATCTTTTCATTCATATTATTTATGTGTCTATGAATCGTCCAAGAAATTAATAAGATGATGATGCATATTCTCAAGAGTTGAGAATTTGAGCCATGTATTATTGGTGATTAATTTCTAAATGCTCCTGATCAATGGATCATCACGAGGACGGTGATCGATCCGATCAGTGCACAGATCACTTTCCTTCTGGATGGACGAGACTTGAGTCCACAGTGTAGGGACACTGAAGTGATAGTGCAGGTGCTTGTTAGAGAACAAGGGTACTGAGCGTGACCAAGACAAGAAGTCACTTGGATGTCTATCCACTCGTCAGTGACTTGCTTGATGTTGCAGTAGTATGACTGGTCCTTTGACCTGCGGTGCTTCAGCTACTCACAGTGAGGTTATTGTAGTTTGACTACACGTATACATGGTCTCTAGTCATATGGGTCCTTGTAGTGTAGATTGGCTGCAGTAAGTTCACTGTAGGAGTAGGGTATGCACTTACATGGAATCTATCGACCTTGATAGAAGAGGAGTGATCCTATGTGATTTGTTAGACTGAGTTCTAAGACCTTGGCCAGGGCAGTAATATAAAGTGGAGAAAGAGTTTTCCACTATCGAACTCGAGTCGAATAAATCTTGACATATTACAGACGAAGGGGTTTGATGAGTTATCCATGACCTCCGTCCTGTAGGGATCCATTATAGTAGGACTGTATCACACGATAACTGTACCTAGAGGTTCATCATTCTATTCTACTGGGTAGCCACTACATGCTGCTAGGTGTCACTGGTGGATGGTGAGACTCACAGGGATTATCTCGATGATCGATAAACCCTAATGAGTAGAGTTGGAATCGTTCCAATCCATCGAAAGGAGTTTTCAATGAAATTGTGATAGAGATCATAATATATCTCACTACCAGTCAGAGTAGAACCTATGGGGTCACACACACTAGAAGTAATGACCGATCCGATGGTTGAATCGTGATTAGGAATCACAAGTAATCAATTTGATTGATAATAAGTTGAAGAAGGAACAAAGGAAATTGATTAATTGGACTTAAAATAAGAGTCCTAATTGGATTAGGACAAGAAATCCTACTTGGACTGGGATTCCTACTTGGACTGGGAATCCTATTTGGAGTAGGACTAGGAGTCCTACTTGGAGTAGGATTCATAGAGTCCTAATTGGATTAGGACAGGAATCCTACTTGGACTGGGATTCCTACTTGGACTGGGAATCCTATTAGGAGTAGGACTAGGATTCCTACTTGGAGTAGGATTCCTATAATCCTAATTAGATTAGGAGTTTTGAATTAAATTTGGATTCCTACTTGGAGTAGGATTCCTAGAGTCCTAATCGGATTAGGAATTCAAATTCAAATTAGAGTCCTAATTGGATTAGGACTAGAATTAAACAAATCCTAATTGGATTAGGATTTCTTAAGTCCTAATTAATTATTAATCCAATGAATCAAGATGGCTCCTAATTAGATTAGGATTGAAGAGTTCAATTGAGTCATGGTTCATTCAAGTTCTAATTAGATTAGGACTAGCATAGATTGAACCCAATTGATTCATGATTTGGACTAAACCAAATAGGAGCCCTAGATGCTATTTAAGAGGAGGCTTGGGGGCTGACCTAATTCATATGAGAAGCTCTCCCCTTGTGGCCGTACGCCCCCTTTCTCCTCTCCTCTTGGATCAGCCGCAAGCAAGAAGAAAAAAGATCCATGGTGGTCTCCTTCTTCCTCCTCCGTTTGGGATTCAACGCAAGGAAAGGAAAGGCTGCATCTAGCTTTTTGGATCTTCTTCCTTGATCCTTTCATCTTCTTCCTCCTCCCTCTAGCATTCAAGGGTTGATTGAAAGGGAGGTGATCAGCCATCAAAGTAATCTCTGCAAGGGAGCTAGCACCCCGGGGAGATTGGAGCACTTGGATTGGTCCTCTGCTTCGTGTGGATACCCGTAGAGGCCGGGCACTTGAACGGCTTCAAGCGAACCCTCATCCAAAACCACGATCATCAGTTTGCGGTGATCATCTACCCGCATAAGGTGAAGATCTGATCTTCTAATGTTTTTAAAAGTTTTTAATCCTTATCTATCTACGAACGGTTTTTGAACAACGTTCATGCGATGAACGGTTGATCCCGCGCATGCCTCTTCCGCTGCATCTGAATTTTTGAATTTCAGCGGCATGGGCGGGGCTTTCTAACAGTGGTATCAGAGCCTAGGCTTCGTAGATTAAGGTAAGGATTAATTATTAATAGGCTTATTAGATCTGAAAATTGAAAGATTATGCATGCTGAAAATTTTCTGCATGCAGAATTTTTCTAGGTTGCTGATTTTTGCATGCTGATTTTTATGTGATAAGATGATGATTCTAATTGCATTGTTAATGAGATTACAAAGTTTGGAATCATGATTAGCATGATCAGCAACCTATGTCATGAGATAATCAGTTAGTTTTTAGATCTGAAAATTATAATTGTTGCATGTGGTGATGATCATAGGATTCAAACCCTTTTAGTATTAAATGTAAAGACCTGCGATGTGATCTGCAATGTCATGTAATTTTTCAGATGCTTGCATGCATCTTATTTGATGTTTTGAGAGGCCTGCGTGCCTCCTAAAAGGAGATGTAATTTATTATTATTTTTGAGGATGATAGTGTTATTTTAATGATTAACAAGCAATTATTTAGAGTATGTTATAAGTTAAATCGATACTTCATTTATAAGTCTATTACTCTCAGTATATTTGGATAAATTGATATAGATACATTTCATTGTTTATTTGAATGAATCTAACCTTGAGATGCAGCAAAGTGTGGATTGAGTCGACCCAAAGGATGATTGGGTCGACCCCGGCACATCAAGAAAGCATTTGGCACACTTCTGCAAAAATGGCACAAATGAACAGTGAGTTGGGTCGACCCAAGGAAAGCATGAGTCGACCCAAACATCAAGATCCTCAAACAGAAGACAGAAAATGGTTCTCTGGATTTACTGAGAGGGTCGACCCAAGATATAGTTGAGTCGACCCAAGCTTGAGTCGACCCAAACCCTGTGTGGGTCGACCCAAAGGCAAGACAGAACAGAAGACAGAAAAGGTTCTCTGGAAACCCTGTTAGGGTCGACCCAAGAAGAAGTTGAGTCGACCCAACTGAACCTTGAGTCGACCCAAGGAAAGGTTGGGTCGACCCAAGTGAAGGAAAGCTGAATTCCAAGTTTCTGTGTTTCTGAAGGTTGGGTCGACCCAAGAAAAAGTTTGAGCTGACCCAAGGTTTGGGTCGACCCAAGAAAAGTTTGGGTCGACCCAAGCATGGGCAGAAGCATAACGGCTAGTTGTGCAGAAGTGCTTTTTGGACTCCCAACGGCTATAAACGGCTAGTTTTTCCAATCCAACGGTCAGGAAGGACTATTTGGAGGTTGGAGAAGTATTTAAGAGGGAGTATTCATCAGAGGAAGTAAGCTTTGGAAAATACATCAAGTGCATTCAAGAGAGAACCCTAGCAAGGCAAGCTTCATCCAAGTGCTTCATTCAAGAATCGAAAGAAAGTGGTTGAGCAGATTCAAAGAGTCATCAAGAGCTCCATCCACCCTTGAAGAGTGAAGCATCCTTGACAAAGAAGAGAGAAGTCACATCAAGCGATAAATATTCTCTAAACTCTTCTTTGTAGATTATATTGTTATATTTGCTCATTTAGGAGTTTAAATCTTCTTTCTTTGTTTATTAAACTACTTGTAAAGGTTGGTTGGTTAGCCCGCAAAACCAACGGCATAGGTTGATTGGTGAACCCGAAAAACCAATTGCAAAGGTTCGTTGGTGAGCCCATAAAACCAACATAGGTTTTTGGTGAATCCGGAAAACCAAAGTGTAAAGGTTCGTTGGTGAGCCCGTAAAACCAACATAGGTTCGTTGGTGAGCCCGTAAAACCAATATAGGTTCGTTGGTGAGCCCGTAAAACCAACATAGGTTTTTGGTGAACCCGGAAAACCAAAGTGTAAAGGTTTTTGGATTGTGAGCCCGGAAAACAATCTAACTGTAATCCGCGGGATTATAGTGAATTCCCAAGGGGTCGCTTGGGGAGTGGACGTAGGTGCTAAGGAGAGCACCGAACCACTATACTTCTTGTTGTTTGTATTGTGATTCGTTTAAGTTCACTAATTCATCATTTAACACAAGTAAGATAGTTAAAATTAAAAGAAACCAATTCACCCCCCCTCTTGGCTTGTCACCTTGGGCAACAAGTGGTATCAGAGCAAGGTGCTCCAATAGTAATTATTGATCTCACAATCAAGAGTTAAAGATCATGACAACCCAAGTGGGATGTTCTATGAGTGAGGGACAATTAATTGATAGACCTCCACTATTTAATGGCATAAACTACACACATTGGAAAGCACGCATGCGCATTTTCATTCAAGCACATAACTATGATCTATGGAGTATTATAGTCAATGGGCTACACACAAGCACTAATCATGATAAGGAAATGGCTCAACAAAATTCAAAAGCCATGAAGCTGTTATATTGTGCATTAGATGAGAATGAGTTTAATTGCATATCTTCTTGCATAACTGCTAAAGACATATGGAATATGCTAGAGGCTAAATATGAAAGTACTAACATTTTTAGTGAATCTGAAATTAGCTATGAAGAAGATGAGAGGCAAGCTGATATTGAGAACCTAAGCCTTGTGGCACACAAGGACGAGGTATGTATTGAAACACAAAGTGTCTCCTCTTCTGAATATGAAGTATATGATAAAATTGAAAATGATTTTACACTTGATAAGTTACATGATGCATTTCTTGATCTAATGAAAGAACATAAGAAACTCATTTGTAAAAATAAGAACCTGACGAATGAAAAGAAAACCCTAGTAAATAAAAAACTGAAATTGTCTAATTATTATGAAACATTAATTAAGAAACATACTAATGAAACTAAAATCTTAATTGAGAAAAATAAAGAACTAAATCAGAAAAACCAACTTCTCACTGAAAGCTATGATAAACTTAAGAAAAATAATGAATTGCTTTCAGAAGATAATAGAAGATTACCTAAAGAAGTTGACAAATTGAAACCTGTTGTTGAAAGATTTACTTTCAGCTCTGAAAAATTAAACCTAATGATAAATAATCAAATAACTGAATTTGATAAAGTTGGATTGGGATATCAACCTTGGTACACCCAAAAATCTTTCAAGAATATATTTGTTAAAACAGTTTCTAATTATTTTAAAATAGATTCTTATAATGTTGATAAACAGGAACAAAAGCTAAGCAAAATCTCTTCTGTTGTTTCTAAATCTATACATTACAAATTTGATGAACCTAAAAGGCAAAAACAGAAAATTGTAAGTTTATCTACTACTCATGTTAAATCTATGTTTGTTAAATTTAATAAGAGTATGCAGAAATACATTTCTTGTAATCCTAAAACCTGCAAACTGATAAACAAAATAGCTATTAAGAGAATATGGGTTCCAAAAGAAACAATTATAGCTAACCTACAAGGACCCAAAAGAGCTTGGGTTCCTAAGTTGAAAATCTGAATATTTTCTGTAGGTGTGTCTAGCACTCAAGGCTCCAACAAAAAAAATGTTAATTTAGACATTGGGTGTTCTAGACATATATTAAAGAATGAGACTTAAAATATAATTAAGAAGAGTGACTAAAATAGAAGAAATAA
Source organism: Phoenix dactylifera (assembly GCF_009389715.1). NCBI lineage: Eukaryota > Viridiplantae > Streptophyta > Magnoliopsida > Arecales > Arecaceae > Phoenix > Phoenix dactylifera. Next base: position 50,640 of record NW_024068614.1, read on the forward strand.
TGAAATTAGTAATCCTTGCATCCTCTCATATTGAAATTGTAGCTAGTTGTGATATAAGTGATACTTTTGGTATGAAAAGAAAATATATCCAAATCACTCCATCTTTCTATATTATGCTTCAGTTATTGATGGATAATTTGCTTAATCAATACTCTTAGAATAACTCTTTGAATTCTCTATATGCTTGATTGAGAGTTCTTATCCATGGCATTATCTTCTATTGATTATAAACATAAGAATGTCTACTTGGTATATTTTTTTTTAAATATATGCATTAAGAATACCAAGATTAAAGAGTCTAGTTTTGGCATATAAAATCAACTCATACTAGTATGGACTTAATCTCAAAAGACCTTGTCATTGGTTCACTTAGATTAATTTTTGCAAGGTCAAAGTTTGCTATGTATGTCATCTAGAAAAATAAACTAGAATCATTTCTAAATCTGAAAATAATATTGAATACAATTGTTTCTACACCAAGAACACCATAAATAAAATAGAGTTGATAGAATCCTTGAAGAAATGAAAAAGACAATGTTGTATGATAGTCATCTACTTAAATGATTTCTGTTAAAAGCTATCATCATTGCTTGTCATACATATGGTTTCTATTAGAAAACTCCTTTTGATCTTCTAAAAAATAGAAAATGATATATTGTATATTTTTTATATTTTTCAGTCATACATGTCATGCTTGATATTTTCTTATGAAAATAATGTCAAATCTGATAAAACAAATATTTCTTTGGATATTACTCTTCAAGCAATGCATATAGAATATTCAATGAAAAGATACTAGTTGTAGAGATATCAATTCATACTATTCTTATTAAAACTAGATCCTTTATTGAGAATAATAGTTTATCATTTTGATTCTATGTAACAATCTGAATTTTGATAGAAACAACTGTTTAAGATAATTTGATTAAAACTTAGCTAGCATGTCTTATTGATAGTTATCTTAAGCAAATAGAATCTAAGCTAAATTGATTCTGAAAACAAGAAATTGATTTGACCTTGATGAATCTTCCTATTGCCTCACATGCTTGTTCTTGAACCATCTTGGTTAATAAAACTATCTCTTTAGTTCAAGTGACATGTGCTTGCTTATATTTAGGCAATCTCTTGAATAAAGTGACTCAACATTCAATTATTGTCATATCTTATGTTGAGTCATCTAGTTAAGAAATATGTTGTATGAATGTTTTGTATCTTGAAGCAACTAATGACTTTCTTTCAAGAAAGAAAAGAAGTTTGTTAATAATGCAGGATCCTTGAGCAAGAAAATGAGAGATTTCAACTTGAAGGACACCTCCACATAAGATACAATAAACATTCTCTTGCAAACAAAAAAAAAAAGGGAGAGATTTTCTTCAGCCAAGGGTGTAAAGAATCTAAAAGGTATTTGGCTTGAAGAATGCTAAATGTACTGGTAATCTAAACTCTTCTCTTGTGAGTTAGTTGAGCAAAATCAATAGTCTGAAATTATATGGTAGCATGATTAAACCTTTAATTGCTGATCATCTTGATATCATGCTTCATTCTCGTGCTAGTGATAATTGTTTCATGGTGTGATTAAATTGAAGTTTACCTTTTCCTATATAATGCATAACCATGAAATACACAAGCTTATGCCTCAAACCTCTAATTCAAAATAACTTGTGATAAGCTATGAATCATTGGGCATAATGAAAATGCTGTTTGCATGGTATATATTTATATGCAGCATATTAGATTAATTTTTTATTCTGCTCTTTCATGTAATTACTTGAAATAATAAAAAGAAAGAGAGATAAAGAAAAGAAAATGAACAATTATTCAAGGGAAGTAAAATCTAAGTAAAGGCAAATACTCCAATCTTTAGAAAAAGCAAAACAAGCATAATATATTTGGCACATTTATGAGACTAATATGAACATTCCTTTTGGAAGAGATAAAATCCGTAATTAATTACAGAAAAAGTTTGAAGTGAATATTTTAACCCTTCTATATTGCTCATCATAGGGATGGTGCCAATGGGGAGGCTAGTGGTAGTACCCGGCACTATTTGACCCAACTATTCGGTGTAGGGTATATTAGGGACGGCACAAGAGGGAGGCTAGTGGTAGTACCTCGTGCCCCTTCTAACTCCACCGGATAGGGAGCAAATAGAGTATAGAGCATAAGAAGGTAAAAATGAAAGACAAAGTAAATGAAAGTATATAAGAAGAATCAAGTCAAATTTTTTAATCACTTGAAAACACACTTTAAGGATGAAATCAGTACAAGATTATATTTAAATAGGGGGAGTTTATTTGAAAAGAATTGATTTTGATCCTTGACATGCTTGTTCTTAATATTTTAATGCATAATATATTTTGCATGTCACATGATGTTTTGAATTATATGTTTTCAATATTCAAATAACAAAGATCTTTCCTAAATATAACTTGTAATGCTTCATGCCTATAAAATTTGATTGAAACATGTTATTACCAACAACAACATCATTTTGTTTTAATGAATATATTTTGAAAAATAAAAGAAAAGAATAATTTGAATTTGTAAATTAGGCAAAATGAATTGATTCCGATTTATCTTTTATCTTGCCTAACATTAGTACATAATGTCCTCCAATTTGTACCAAAATTCAATATGAATTACAAAGATTCTGGATGTGCTCTAATGTTCTTGAAATATGTATTTTCAATCTTAATAATTTAAGATAAGCTACAATGTAGAAGATGCATATCTCAAATTATAATCATGAAAGCCTCCTTGAAAATTTTTATGAAATTCAGAATCTGATTTTGTATAAAAGCTTGAACTTAATTTAAAAAATGCTTCTATCATTGCATTTTTGTAACTTTCATTATATGCTTCAATGATTGCATCATTTTGAGGAATAACTCAATATGATTCCTGGATGAAAACTACGGTCTAAGAAAAATAGAATTAATTTTGATGCCTTGATTGTTTGCTCCGATACGCATCTGAAACATATCATTTTCTATCTTATAAGTTTATTAAAATTAGTCTAAATGATGCGTTTTTCAATGATCTTGATTGCAAATAAATGGTTCTAAACATATGATATTATTTTGATATTAAAAAGATTTATGGTGCTTCATATATACATTGCTGAAAAACTATGACTAAGAAATTAATATTTTGAATATACACTCCTACATAATTAAATGCTTCTATCATTAAAAAGAAAAGCTATTTTTAAGAAGAGAGTTAATGATCCTAAAGCTTAGAATATTTCAACTCACTTCAATAATTCTTATAGGAAAGAAAATGTAATTACTTTTGAAAGAAATTTGAGCTTCAAAAGAATTATTTTCTGATTAATATTTCTATACATATTCAAAAAAATAAGAGGAAATATATTTTATTCTTGAAAGATTAAAAAGAGTGATTGTTATAAATTTTGAAAAATTCTAGATCACTCTACATTCTTGATATTATAGAAGAACAAAAAAAAAGGTTTGAAAGAAAATGCATCTTTTGAGGGGGAGCTTTAAATACTCAATCTCTTTATTGAAAATTATCTTCAAACTCTAAACTCTCAAATGGAATGATTAATTAAGGGGGAGAAAGAAAATTTCAGAGTGAGAGATCATATAGAACTTAATCGTATAAATTCGCATCTAAAGATGAGACAAAGAATACTAAATGTAAAGTGGTATTAAACTTTGTGCTTCATTGAATATCTTTTGAAAGTTGGATTTCCATCTGTATTCATCGGTAAATCATTTATTTCTGAAAATTTAATTGAAAAGGATTCCATCTGTCTTAGTTTCGAAAATTTATCTTGGAATCTACTTATGAGTTCTTATTGGCTTGCACTTTAGTGTTTCAATCCTGAGCCAATTTATTTTAATTGATTTTGATTCTATGATCTTTAAAGGAGTAAAAGAAAGTCTTTAAGAGAGCTTTAAAAGAACTTTCAAAGCCCTGAATTTTATATATCCTACATTACATAAATTCATATTTTGGTATCTATGCTCCAATACTTTTATATCATGAAAGAACTTTGAAGTCATTAAGAATTAAGGATTCAACATAATCTTATGTTTTTCGAGTATATAAGTTTTGATCTTTATCTGCTCTTATACTATACTCTAAAAATTAATTAGATTGCTCTCATGTTGCTATATACTTAATATATTAAAAAAAAAGGGTATTGGATTTTGTTGCCCAGATAGACAACCCAAGAGGGGGGGGTGAATTGGGTTTTTAAATTAACTTAGCTAATTAAAACTTTATGGATGATTAACTAAATACTATAGCCAGTTATTTAATTAAAGCTAAGTGCTGTGAGTAATGTGTGGGGAAGAAGATGAGAGACAATGCACTACAAACACAAAGTTTTATAGTGGTTCGGAGCTAACCCTTGCTCCTACGTCCACTCCCCAAGTCTCACTTGGGAATTTCACTATAACCCCCTTGGATTACAGCCGGTTGTTTTGCAAGCTCACAACCGAACTTGTTGTTTTACGAGCTCACAACGAACTCGGTCGGTTTTCCCAGGCTCACCGACTAGAACCAACCCCGATTGTTTTCCCGGGCTCACAATCAAACCCTTACACTCGTTGGTTTTAAACCGGCTCACCAACCAACCTTAATCCCCTTGATTCAATCCCCCGATTGAATCAAGTAAATACACGAGATAGAAGAAAACAGAAGATAGCTTCTCAAAAAGCAGATTTAAAACAATATAATCGTAAAGGAGTTAGAAGCCCTCAAACGCTTTTAAGATGGTGAAGAGGTGTGGCTTCTGGAACTCCGGTCTCCTCTTGAAAGAGTGATCGACTTGAAAGCAGGAGGAGGAAGCTTTGAATGCTGGAAGATGTTGGTGGAGCAGTAAATGCAGATCTTCCCTTTTTCTCGTTGAAGAGCACTTAGAGAGCTTGAAGACTTGAATGCTAGGAGTGGAATGTGTGTTTTCTACCTTGCTACAGTCTTCTGTGGCTATTTAAGCCAACCCCCACGGAAACTAGCCGTTACTCTGCTTTTTCTGGCCGTTCTACACACTCTGCGCAGCCTGACAATGTGACCGTTGATGGGTTGGAGTCGACTCGCGCGATCAGGAGTCGACTCGGCTGTAGCAGGAGTCGACTCGAGCTTTTCCGGAGTCGACTCGGCAACTGTTCCCAGTTTGAATTAAAGTTGCCGTCTTGACTGGGAGTCGACTCGTCTTGACCCGGAGTCGACTCGCCAACTTCTGGCGCTGACCTGGCAATTTTGGAGTCGGCTCATCCTCTGTAGTCCGTGGATCCAAATTTGAATTTTGTCCACTCGAGTCGACTCGACTGTCCTGGGAATCGACTCGAATCTCAGAGCCCGAACTCCCGATTCTCTGTCTTTTGGCTCATCCAGTCTTGGAGTCGACTCGAACTTCCTTGGAGTCGACTCGGCTCTCAGTTTCCGAAAGTTGGTCTTCTGCCTTTTGACGTGAAGCTTGTCTTGGAGTCGACTCGAGCTGTCTGTGAGTCGACTCGAATCTCCGAGGCAGTAACATGGTCTTCTGTCTGTCGATGGTCGCACAGTCTCGGAGTCGACTCGCGTACTGCGGGAGTCGACTCGAATCTCAGAGTCCATAAAACGCTCTCTGACTTTTTCTTTGCGTACCGCTGGGAGTCGACTCGCGTTCCACTGGAGTCGACTCGAATCTCAGAGTCCATAAAACGCTCTCTGACTTTTTCTGTGTGTACCGCTGGGAGTCGACTCGCATTCCACTGGAGTCGACTCGAATCTCAGACCTGAAAAACTGCTCTTCTGTCCTTCTGTCTGTTTTCAGTCGGAGTCGACTCGTACTGATCAGGAGTCGACTCGAGCTCGTGCCAGTGACCTTGATACGCTTGGAGTCGACTCGTGATACTCGGGAGTCGACTCGAGTCTCAGACATTGGTTCATGCAGACTTCTTAACTTATCCAAAATACTATGAACCAAGTCTAGAAACACTTTGACAGGATTTTCACTGAAACACTCAATTGAATTCATTAGTAATCACAAGATATACTCAATTGCTTTGAGCTCATCAAAATCAAATGGGGTTTTAATCAATCACTCCACAATCTCCCCCTTTTTGATGATGACAAAACTTTGAGTATATGTAAAATGAGTTGCTCAGTAAATAATGAAATAAACTCCATAAATGAATTCAAATGTCTGATAATTTAATTTATCCAAGTTTGAAAGGAGTGAAACATTAAATTTGGGAGTTAAAGTTCCCCCTTTCATTTGGAATTATATAAGCCTTCATATTCTGCAATCAATTGTTTGGCTTATATGTCATTAATGTTTTAGCTTGATTAAAATTCAGATTCTCCCCCTCAACATATGCATTCAACTATATTTTGATTTTCTGAATTTCCTCTTCATGCTTTGAAGGTTTTTTTGAACTGAATTTTATCTTTAGAGGGAAAATCTGTCAATTTGTTCTTGAGTAGGATTCAGCTAATCTCCGAATATCCCTTGAATAGATTCTGGAGATTACTCCATTAGGAGCCCCAAAAGAGAGATAATGAGCCTCGAGGTACCGAATCCACTTAGAACAAATTTATGTGTGTTTTTAAGAGTTTATCGTTTTATTTATTTCCATTGATTTCTTTTACATATTTTTTAATATTTCTCCCCTTGTACATATTTTATACTTACACTTTTCTCCCCCTTTTTGTCATCATACCAAAAAGGAGGTAATCACACACAATCAATGACACAAATGGCACAGTCAATCATCAAATGGCACAGAAATGAAGATAAGATGTCTACTCATTGTATTGATATGAAGGTGAATACATTTGAGCATACAATAGGTAAAGCAAGAACAATACAAAAGAAGACAAAACACAACTCAAAATCATCTATGACCTCCTCGAGGATGTGGCTCCCCCTCTCGAGGATACATCTCCTCCTCTGGAGGATGTAGCTCCCCTCTCGAGGATACATCTCCTCCTCTGGAGGATGTAGCTCCTCCTCTCGAGGATGTGACTCCTCCTCTCAATCGGCTCTGCTCCATGAGGAGGGCGACTGCCTCTGTAACATGGCCCAGCTGCGTGATAATAGACGTGGTGGCTCTGCTATGTGTAGTGGAGAGCTCAGTCACCGACGTCTGAAGCCCAGTCACCGAGGTCTGAAGTGCGTCCACTTGTCGATGAGCACATTCGACAAGCGCTCGGCCCCCTCGGTGGTGGTGTGCATGTCACGGCGGATGTCATCCCGCATCCTCCTCGTGGTGCTCGTGACCTCGCTCATGCTGTGGAACTGGGCCTGCACCAGGGTCCTAATGTTGTAGATCTCCTGCCGCACCTCAGCCGTCATGTCTGTCACGGCTGTCAAGGATGGGACCAATGCTGAGGATGGAGTGGGTGCAGGAGTGGGAGCTGGCACGGAACCTCGGAGCTCCCGGAGCAGCTCGTCCCTCAAATCTTGGACGATCTCCTGCCGCAGCTCCCGGAGCTGCTCTGGATCAATACGGACCTCCATAGATGGTGGAGCTGAGGAGGAAGGACCGGCAGAGGTGGTAGGAGCAGGAGGAGTGGATGGAAGGTCTGGATGGTCTGAGCGGTGAGAGTGGACTTCCTAACCCAGATCCCTTCTCTCTTCCGAAATCCCATCCTGTGCATGGTCCCCGTACCCAAGCGATCAGTCCATCGCAAGGCACGAGAGGGTTCCTTCTCAGGAATGGAAATTTCGTACTGCCTAAAGAGAAGAGTGAATATCATTCCGTATGGGAGGGAGAGCCTAGGTCTATCCAGGGGCTCACACATATACCTATAAATGAGCTTGGGGAAGTTGACCGGGGTGTCCTGAAGAATGTAAGACATAATAGCTAGGTCCCTCTCATTCACAAAATCAAATCTTCCTGTCTTAGGGAAGATGGACCTGGACAAAATGCTCAAAAGGATTCTCACTTCAATAGGAAGTGAGCTAGCAGATACCTCATCTAGGGGAGACTGAGGTGGATGCCCTAAGACGATCGTAAGGGCCTCAAATCTATCCTCAGGATGTGCAGGAGCCACCCCAACTAATGGAAGGTGGAGGATATGGGCAATGAGGTCCTCTGTGACACGCAATGGGACACCTAATACCGTGCCCTCAATACCTCCATCTCTCCGATGGACGGTACTGTAGAACTCTTGAACTAGGCCAGGATAGGTGGGAAGGTCTAAGGTGAGGAAGTACTCTAGACCCTGGGCTCTAAGCCTATCGCCTATGGTGAATCCTTCCCGGGAGAGATAGTCGAAAGTGACATACCTCCCGGAGGTGACGGCCTTCCCGGCCAACGGCCTAACATGAACCACCCTAGGCGGGGAACGATCCGGAGGAGGTTGCCTCGCGGGATCGTGCCGCGCCTTGGAGCGCCGCTCGGGACCGGCCACGGGACGGGACCTCTTTCTAACAACTCCCTTGCGAGGCATCTTGACCTAAACGAGATGAAAACCTAGAGAACGAAGAAGGATCGATAGAGGAAGCTCGGGACTGACCTGAAAAGACCTAGGAACGGACGGAAACTCAATGTCCGGCGAAGAATCGACGGGAAAAGGGCTTGGAGACGATCGAGGATGACCTAGGAGTCGGCTCTAGGGCTTTGTGAGCAGTGGCGGCTTGAGAAAAAGTGTTTGCGAAACGACAAACCTAGGGTTAAAAAGTCGGATCCCGACTGCGAGTCGACTCCCCTGAGTCTCGAGTCGACTCGACCTCGAGTCGACTCCAGAAAATGCGCGAGTCGACTCTCCTTATGCGCCTGTAGACTTCGAGTCGACTCCCGACAATGTGCGAGTCGACTCCCCCTCAGCTGCCAACTTTGCGAGTCGACTCCCCCAAATGCGCGAGTCGACTCCTCCTTAGGAGCCGGCTCTGAAACTTACTCGAGTCATCTCTAACCTTGGCACGCACTTAAAAATCATGCTATAACCGTGCCAAATGAGGGAAAATCACCTAGTTGGGATCTGATTTGATGATCATTGAATAGAAACTCTATTTTAACCTCATTTTAACCATCAAAATCAATTAATCTAGTGGAAACTCCCACTAGGATGGGTCAATCACTCCTAATCCCCTCCTAAGTACACTGAACCTCTCTTCACTTAGGGATTTTGTGAAAATATCTGCTAATTGATTATCAGTACAAACAAATTGGAGAGTCACATCACCATTCAATACATGATCTCTTATGAAGTGATGTCTTATCTCAATGTGTTTAGTTCTTGAGTGTTGAATTGGATTTTTAGTTAGGTTTATGGCACTTGTATTATCACAATTAATGGGGATTTTATCTTGTTTAATGCCATAATCTTCTAATTGTTGTTTAATCCACAAGATTTGAGCACAACAACTCCCGGCTGCAACATATTCAGCTTCTGCAGTGGATAATGCAACCGAGTTTTGTTTCTTGCTAAACCATGAGATTAGGTTTTCTCCTAGAAATTGACAAGACCCGCTGGTACTTTTTCTATCAAGCTTACATCCAGCGAAGTCTGAATCTGTGTACCCTATTAAGTTTAGGCTAGATTCTTTAGAGTACCACAGTCCTATGTTCTTAGTTCCTATTAAGTATTTAAAGATTCTCTTAACTGCAGCTAGGTGTGATTCTTTAGGATTAGCCTGATATCTAGCACACATGCACACACTAAATATAATATCAGGCCTACTTGCAGTAAGATACAGTAAAGAACCTATCATACCTCTATAAAGTTTTTGATCTACAGATTTACCTGATTCATCTTGGTCTAACTTACATGATGAGCTCATGGGGGTGCTGATTGACTTGTTTCCCTCCATATCGAACTTCTTGAGCATCTCCTTGATATATTTGGCTTGATTGATGAAGATGCCTCCTTCAGATTGTTTGATTTGAAGCCCGAGGAAGTAGTTCAGCTCTCCCATCATGCTCATCTCAAACTCACTCTGCATCAAATCAGCAAATTCCTCGCAGAGGCGATTGTTAGTAGCACCGAAAATGATATCATCAACATAAATCTGTACTAATAACATATCCTTATTTTTCTTTTTCAGAAATAATATTGTATCTACATTTCCCCTAGAGAATCCATGTTCTAATAGAAATTTACTAAGTCTCTCATACCATGCTCTAGGTGCTTGTTTTAGACCATAAAGTGCTTTGTTCAGTTTATACACATGATTGGGGTATTGATGATTTTCAAAACCAGGAGGTTGTTCCACATATACCTCCTCATTAATAAACCCATTTAGAAAAGCACTTTTTACATCCATTTGATATAGCTTGAAGTCCTTAGAGCATGCATATGCTAATAATAGTCTAATAGCCTCAAGTCTAGCTACGGGAGCAAAGGTTTCATCAAAGTCTATACCTTCTTCTTGATTATAACCCTTTGCTACTAGTCTAGCCTTATTCCTTATAACAATTCCATTTTCATCTAGCTTATTTTTATATATCCATTTTGTACCTATAATTGGATATTCAGAAGGTCTCTCTACTAGATCCCACACTTTATTTCTAGTAAATTGGTTTAGTTCTTCTTGCATTGCATTTATCCAATTTACATCATTTTCGGCTTCTTCTATATGTTTGGGCTCAAAGTGTGAAACAAAAGCTAGATGGTTATTCAAATTTCTAAGGGATGCTCTAGTCCTAACGGGTTGGGATGGATCATCTAGAATTAGTTCCTTAGGATGCCCATGAGCATACCTCCAAGCTTTAGTTAGCCCATGATCCACTATAGGCTCTTGGTTTGATGATTCTCCTTCAATCAACTTTTGATTATCATCTTGTAATCCCATCTCATCTATCTTTTCTTCAAGTATTTCAATATCATCATCAAAATTAACCTTCTTACTAGATGAGATGTCACTAGAGTCATCAAAAACAACATGTATAGATTCTTCTATAACTAGGGTTCTTTTATTAAAGATTCTATAGGCTTTACTAGTTGTAGAATAACCTAGGAATATTCCTTCATCAGATTTTGGATCAAATTTTCCTAGATTATCTTTCCCATTATTATGTACAAAACACCTACATCCGAAAACATGAAAATAGTTAACCTTTGGTTTTCTGTTTTTCCACAGTTCATATGGTGTTTTCTTTATGATGGGTCTTAATAGAACTCTATTTAATACATGGCAAGAAGTATTAATGGCTTCTCCCCAAAAGTACTTAGGGAGGTTACTTTCACATAACATCGTTCTAGCCATTTCCTCTAGGGTTCTATTTTTCCTTTCCACAACTCCATTTTGTTGTGGTGTCCTAGGTGCTGAGAAATTATGGGTTATCCCCTTTTTACTACAAAATTCATCAAATAATTGATTTTCGAATTCGGTACCATGGTCACTTCTAATAGCTATAACTGAGGACTCTCTAGCATTTGTTACTTCCTTATGGAACTTCTTAAACATAGAAAATGCTTGATCCTTATGCGCTAGAAACATGACCCATGTGTACCTAGAGTAATCATCTACTATGACTAGACCATATTTATTTCCACCTAGGCTTGTTGTTCTAGTTGGACCAAATAGGTCCATGTGTAATAATTCTAGAGGCCTAGAGGTAGAGACACATTTTATGGGTTTAAAAGAATTCCTAGATTGTTTGCCAAATTGACATGCTTCACAGATTTTGTTCTTTTCAAATTTTAACTTTGGCAAACCTATCACGGAATCTCTTTTAACTAGTTTAGTTATTGTGTCCATGCTTGCATGACCTAACTTACGGTGCCATAACCAACTAGTATCATTTTCTTTAGTTTCATTAACAACTAGACATTGGTTATGTTTTGTAAGGTCTTCTAGATCTACCACATATACATTTCCACGTCTCATCCCTTTAAAAACTAAACTATTATCATTAGTATTTGTTATAATGCACAGTGATGGTTTAAACATAACATCATATCCTTTGTCACATAATTGACTAATGCTTAACAAGTTATGCTTAAGACCATCAACATATCTAACATTATCTATAAAAGTAGAAGGGGTGATTTGAACTTTACCAATACCAATGATGTGACCTTGGTTGTTGTCTCCAAACGTCACAGCACCTCCCTTCTTAGCTTCAAGGGTGAAAAATTAGTCTTTATCACCCGTCATGTGCCTTGAGCAGCCACTATCCAAATACCAGCAATTTTTGTTGACCTTGGCTGCAAGACACTCCTACACAAGCAAATCATGTCATCTTAGGTACCCAAGTTTTCTTGGGTCCTTCATGGTTAGTCAAGTTTGTTCCTTTTGGAACCCATACCCTTTTAATTTTTCTTTTAGTTTTACTTTTCCTAAAATTACATACATTTGCTTTATGGCCTACTGTACCACAACAAAAGCAGGTTATTTTCTTAGTTTTTGTTTCCCCAGCTTTAACAAAGAAGTTACTAAGAAGTTTTTTGCTTATTCCTTGGTTTATATCCTAAACCGGCTTTATTAAACACTGCACGTTGACTATTTAGTATCATGTTTAATTTTTCAGAACTATAGGTAAATCTTTCAACTAAGGGTTTGTATTTGTTAAGTTCTTTAGTTAGTGTCTGATTTTCGGCTTTTAGATCATTAAGTTCTTTAGTAAGATCCTTATCTAAGGTTTGTTTATATTTTTTAAGTTCTGAAAATTCCTTAGTTAGTTTTTCATTTTCTTTAGTTAAGGTGTTGGTCTTTTGAGTTAAAAGTTGGTTGCTTGTTTTAAGTTCTATATTTTCTTTGGTGATTAAATCCTTATCCTTAACTAATTTATCGTATTTATGTAGGTATGATTGATTAGTTATTTTCAGTTCTTTATTCTTAAGATTTATAGCCTTATATTCTACCATTAATTCATTAAATGCATCATAAAGTTCATCAAATGAAAAATCATAGTGCGTATCGGAAGTTACCTCATTTTCGTTGGCCATGAAACAAAAATTGGCCTTCTCTTCTTGTTCTTCATCCGATGATGAAGATGATGCGTCGGAGTCCGATAGGGTGGTGACAAGGGCTTTCTTCTTCTTCTTGTACTTGCTGCTCTTCTTTAGTAAGGGACACTCAGCTCGGATGTGTCCCGGCTTTTTGCACTCATAGCAGCCGGTCCCCTCACTTTTCCTTTCCTTACCTTTGTCCTTGCGGTAGGAATTTGAGGGGCCTCTCCTTTGATGATAGGACTTCTTGTGGTTGATGAATTTCTTGAACTTGCGCACAAGAAGAGCCTCACCACCATCTTCCTCATCTTCTTCTTCTTCACTGCTGCTGCTGCAAGACAAGTCCTTGTTAGAAGAAGTAGATTTTAAAGCTATTACCTTTTTCTTATGGGAGGACTCTTCCTCGTTGTGTTGTTTCATGGTAAGCTCATGCGTCATAAGGGATCCAAGGAGCTCTTCAAGTGGAAGCTTGTTCAAGTCTTTAGCTTCTTGGATTGCCGTCACTTTAGCTTCCCACGACCTTGGTAGACACCGAAGGATTTTTCTGACAAGTTCACTGTTAGTATAGTTCTTGCCAAGGCTTTTTAGGCCATTGACAATATCAGTAAACCTAGTGAACATGCATGTAATTGTTTCGTTAGAGTCCATTTTAAATAGTTCATATTTATGAACCAAAATATTTATTTTGGACTCTTTCACTTGATTCGTGCCCTCATGGGTCACTTCAAGTCTGTCCCAAATCTCTTTTGCAGAATTGCAAGTAGAGACCCTATTGAATTCATTACGGTCTAAGGCACAATAGAAGACATTCATTGCTTTAGAGTTTAATTGTGTCTTCCTCATGTCATGTTCATCCCAGTCCATTTCAAGTTTAGGTACCTTAACACCATCTACGTATATGGATGGGATGTATGGCCCATTTACTACAATGGACCACATCTCATAGTCTTGGGCTTGGATGAATATTCTCATCCTAGCCTTCCAGTATGAGTAGTCAGATCCATTGAAGAAAGGGGGTCTTTGGGTGGACTGACCCTCAATGTGAGAAGATCCAAATGGGGTTGTCATTTTGATCTTTTAACTCTTGAGTGGAAGAGTTTTTGGCTCTGATACCACTTGTTGCCCAGATAGACAACCCAAGAGGGGGGGGTGAATTGGGTTTTTAAATTAACTTAGCTAATTAAAACTTTGTGGATGATTAACTAAATACTATAGCCAGTTATTTAATTAAAGCTAAGTGCTGTGAGTAATGTGTGGGGAAGAAGATGAGAGACAATGCACTACAAACACAAAGTTTTATAGTGGTTCGGAGCTAACCCTTGCTCCTACGTCCACTCCCCAAGTCTCACTTGGGAATTTCACTATAACCCCCTTGGATTACAGCCGGTTGTTTTGCAAGCTCACAACCGAACTTGTTGTTTTACGAGCTCACAACGAACTCGGTCGGTTTTCCCAGGCTCACCGATTAGAACCAACCCCGATTGTTTTCCCGGGCTCACAATCAAACCCTTACACTCGTTGGTTTTAAACCGGCTCACCAACCAACCTTAATCCCCTTGATTCAATCCCCCGATTGAATCAAGTAAATACACGAGATAGAAAAAAACAGAAGATAGCTTCTCAAAAAGCAGATTTAAAACAATATAATCGTAAAGGAGTTAGAAGCCCTCAAACGCTTTTAAGATGGTGAAGAGGTGTGGCTTCTGGAACTCCGGTCTCCTCTTGAAAGAGTGATCGACTTGAAAGCAGGAGGAGGAAGCTTTGAATGCTGGGAAGATGTTGGTGGAGCAGTAAATGCAGATCTTCCCTTTTTCTCGTTGAAGAGCACTTAGAGAGCTTGAAGACTTGAATGCTAGGAGTGGAATGTGTGTTTTCTACCTTGCTACAGTCTTCTGTGGCTATTTAAGCCAACCCCCACGGAAACTAGCCGTTACTCTGCTTTTTCTGGCCGTTCTGCACACTCTGCGCAGCCTGACAATGTGACCGTTGGTGGGTTGGAGTTGACTCGCGCGATCAGGAGTCGACTCGGCTGTAGCAGGAGTCGACTCGAGCTTTTCCGGAGTCGACTCGGCAACTGTTCCTAGTTTGAATTAAAGTTGCCGTCTTGACTGGGAGTCGACTCGTCTTGACCCGGAGTCGACTCGCCAACTTCTGGCGCTGACCTGGCAATTTTGGAGTCGGCTCATCCTCTGTAGTCCGTGGATCCAAATTTGAATTTTGTCCACTCGAGTCGACTCGACTGTCCTGGAAGTCGACTCGAATCTCAGAGCCCGAACTCTCGATTCTCTGTCTTTTGGCTCATCCAGTCCTGGAGTCGACTCGAACTTCCTTGGAGTCGACTCGGCTCTCAGTTTCCGAAAGTTGGTCTTCTGCCTTTTGACGTGAAGCTTGTCTTGGAGTCGACTCGAGCTGTCTGTGAGTCGACTCGAATCTCAGAGGCAGTAACATGGTCTTCTGTCTGTCGATGATCGCACAGTCTCGGAGTCGACTCGCGTACTGCGGGAGTCGACTCGAATCTCAGAGTCCATAAAACGCTCTCTGACTTTTTCTTTGCGTACCGCTGGGAGTCGACTCGCGTTCCACTGGAGTCGACTCGAATCTCAGAGTCCATAAAATGCTCTCTGACTTTTTCTGTGTGTACCGCTGGGAGTCGACTCGCATTCCACTGGAGTCGACTCGAATCTCAGACCTGAAAAACTGCTCTTCTGTCCTTCTGTCTGTTTTCAGTCGGAGTCGACTCGTACTGATCAGGAGTCGACTCGAGCTCGTGCCAGTGACCTTGATACGCTTGGAGTCGACTCGTGATACTCGAGAGTCGACTCGAGTCTCAGACATTGGTTCATGCAGACTTCTTAACTTATCCAAAATACTATGAACCAAGTCTAGAAACACTTTGACAGGATTTTCACTGAAACACTCAATTGAATTCATTAGTAATCACAAGATATACTCAATTGCTTTGAGCTCATCAAAATCAAATGGGGTTTTAATCAATCACTCCACAGATTTTCATTCGTGCTTTCTTTGAATATTATTCTTGATACTCCTTGAAATAACTTGAAAAAGATTCCATCTACACTTGATTTCAAAACTATCTTTGGAATCTACATTTAGAGATCACTTCTGGCTTATATCCTTAATATCTCATTCCTAAAGCCAAACACATAGAAATAAGATATCATTTTATTAGGGATCGTGTGCAAAATGGAAACATATGTATTGAGCATATATGAACTGAAAAACAATTAGCCGACATATTCACAAAATCCTTGAGTGAAGATAGATTCTGCATGCTAAGGAGGGAATTAGGCATATGTGATCCTTTTTATTGAAGAGATATAAAAGGGAGCAAGCAGTCTCATGATACATTCCTCCCATTTCTAAAAACCTATGAAACATGAGTCAAACTTGTAATCTATAGATTTCTTACTCATGTATCATTGTCCCAGAAAGAATTTGTAAGGATTGGAAGCAAGAAAAATTTTTAGAAGCGAAAAGGAAGAGAAAGGAAAAATTTCTGAACTTGGGTCGACCCTATTCTGGGTCGACCCAACGTTGCGTCGACCCAAGAAAATTCTTGAGTCGACCCAACGTCGGGACCCCACTGTTAAAAGAGGGACCCGTGAGCTATCTAGGGCACTGTTTACCCTTTGTCCTCTTTCAAAAACCCTATTTTCCACTCTCAAATCTTCTCCAATCATCTCCAAACAGTAGATTACTTCAATATCTTGAATAAATGGGACCCAAGAGAGCCATAGCCAAGCGATCCGGGAGAGTCTCACGATCTTGTTTAGAGCCTAGGATATGTATCTAGTTCTCATATGTATTTTGTGTTGATCATGTATTTTGAACCTTGATTGAGGAACATTGTATTTGCTTTTGTTTTTGGCATGATTGTACTAAAATGTTCCTATTTTGATCAATGAAGTTTGAATGTTTGTTATTTATTGTGTCTTTTCCCATGTACCTATTTGATGATAACAAAAAGGGGGAGAAGTAAATAAAGAGTAATAGGGGAGAAGTAAAGATAGAGTAAATAGAGTAACAAAAAGGGGGAGAAGTAAAGAAAGAGTAATAGGGGAGAAGTAAAGATAGAGTAATAAGAGGAGAAGTAAAGAAAGAAAGAGAAATAATTTGTAAAACAAATTGAAAATCATATAGGAAAGCATATACATCCAAGGGGGAGCAATTTGCAACAATGAAAATGATCAAGTCAAAAATTTCTATCAAATTTCAGAATTTGGCATATAGAATTTCAGAATTTGGCACGCACCTTTCACACCTCGATACATAACCTGAAACTCATGTTTTATCTCAAATTTTTGGAGTTTCATCTTTAATGAATTATAAATGAAAGGGGGAGCAATTCAAAAAGTCAAATTGGCAACATTTGAATGATATAGGGGGAGACTTCACTCTTATATATGAAAAGCTGAAATTCAGCAAGTTAAGCCCTTTCAAAAACTGATTTTAAAATAAGTATCAAAAGGTTCATACTCTTTATTTTGTAATCATCAAAAAGAGGGAGATTGAGGATGATAGTGTTATTTTAATGATTAACAAGCAATTATCTAGAGTATGTTATAAGTTAAATCGATACTTCATTTATAAGTCTATTACTCTCAGTATATTTGGATAAATTGATATAGATACATTTCATTGTTTATTTGAATGAATCTAACCTTGAGATGCAGCAAAGTGTGGATTGAGTCGACCCAAAGGATGATTGGGTCGACCCCGGCACATCAAGAAAGCATTTGGCACACTTCTGCAAAAATGGCACAAATGAACAGTGAGTTGGGTCGACCCAAGGAAAGCATGAGTCGACCCAAACATCAAGATCCTCAAACAGAAGACAGAAAATGGTTCTCTGGATTTACTGAGAGGGTCGACCCAAGATATAGTTGAGTCGACCCAAGCTTGAGTCGACCCAAACCCTGTATGGGTCGACCCAAAGGCAAGACAGAATAGAAGACATAAAAGGTTCTCTGGAAACCCTGTTAGGGTCGACCCAAGAAGAAGTTGAGTCGACCCAACTGAACCTTGAGTCGACCCAAGGAAAGGTTGGGTCGACCCAAGTGAAGAAAAGCTGAATTCCAAGTTTCTGTGTTTCTGAAGGTTGGGTCGACCAAAGAAAAAGTTTGAGCTGACCCAAGGTTTGGGTCGACCCAAGAAAAGTTTGGGTCGACCCAAGCACGGGCAGAAGCATAACGGCTAGTTGTGCAGAAGTGCTTTTTGGACTCCCAACGGCTATAAACGGCTAGTTTCTTCAATCCAACGGTCAGGAAGGACTATTTGGAGGTTGGAGAAGTATTTAAGAGGGAGTATTCATCAGAGGAAGTAAGCTTTGGAAAATACATCAAGTGCATTCAAGAGAGAACCCTAGCAAGGCAAGCTTCATCCAAGTGCTTCATTCAAGAATCGAAAGAAAGTGGTTGAACAGATTCAAAGAGTCATCAAGAGCTCCATCCACCCTTGAAGAGTGAAGCATCCTTGACAAAGAAGAGAGAAGTCACATCAAGCGATAAATATTCTCTAAACTCTTCTTTGTAGATTATATTGTTATATTTGCTCATTTAGGAGTTTAAATCTTCTTCCTTTGTTTATTAAACTACTTGTAAAGGTTGGTTGGTTAGCCCGCAAAACCAACGGCATAGGTTGATTGGTGAACCCGAAAAACCAATTGCAAAGGTTCGTTGGTGAGCCCGTAAAACCAACATAGGTTTTTGGTGAACCCGGAAAACCAAAGTGTAAAGGTTCGTTGGTGAGCCCGGAAAACCAACATAGGTTCGTTGGTGAGCCCATAAAACCAACATAGGTTTTTGGTGAACCCGGAAAACCAAAGTGTAAAGGTTTTTGGATTGTGAGCCCGAAAAACAATCCAACTGTAATCCGCGGGATTATAGTGAATTCCCAAGAGGTCGCTTGGGGAGTGGACGTAGGTGCTAAGGAGAGCACCGAACCACTATACTTCTTGTTGTTTGTATTGTGATTTGTTTAAGTTCACTAATTCATCATTTAACACAAGTAAGATAGTTAAAATTAAAAGAAACCAATTCACCCCCCCTCTTGGCTTGTCACCTTGGGCAACAATTTTTATTTTACATCTGGTTGTATTTCTGTGATGTGATGTACGTCAACGATCAAGTTGAAGATAAGGCATGAGATGAACAGGGGTCTAAGCGGTTGATGGCGATTGGATCAAGAGTTGATCAAGGATCGAATCAAGGAGGTTTGGAACCAATTCAAGAGTTGAAGACCAGTTGATCGATTGACGTGCATGTGCTTGTAATACGACCTAACTAGAATCCATGATCATCACCTATTTAAAGTTTAGTTTTAATTATTGCTGCGATTATAACTGCCTGCAATGTGCCGTTTGCATGTGATGTGAATGAGAGTCGGGTAGACAGGTTTACATGTGATGTAGCAAACCCAATTGAGACCTAAATTAAAACCTCCTCAATCAAGTCGAGAGTGAACCAACATGAGCAAGTCATATTAGATTAATTGATCTAATTGGTGTCTAGGAAAGCATGAAAGGTGGTTACTTAATTAGGACCTTACTCTCTGAGTAAGGGGAGCCTCCCACCTGCTTACCTGGCCAATTGTTCGATTATCTCTTATGAAAAGCTCAAGGTTGCAAACACTAAGACCTGATTAACCAATATTAAGTCAATAGGTCTTCCACTGTAGTAGAGCTGCTAAAGCCTTTCTGATGTTGATTTGTCTCGGCTGGATACAGTGGTCAAGTTGCATCGGAGGGCTGGACCTCTCTATAGACATGAGATGTTGTAGGGTAAAGGTGGGGTTGGGCACCAATAACTGTTAGGTGAGGACCCAATGACGACTTTATTCCTACGGTTATACGGTGGGTCTGACTTAACTAAGAAATGGGACCAATAACTGTTAGGTAAGGTTTTCATGGCTTAGAGACCAAGTTGCACTGCAACATGCTTGAGAAGCATTGTACAAGAGTTGTACATTCATCAATCTATGTGTCACCAATAACTGTTAGGTGAGGTGGCATGTAAATCGGTGGAACCGCAGTACCCACTAGAAACCCTAGTTGTGTGGGATTTCCATTTTCCTACCAGGGGAGTGTGAGGAATTCGAGAAAATAGTGGGAGTTACATTTGTTCTAAAAGACTATAGAACAGATTAGGATCAAGTACAAAAGTCTAACTAGAATCTTTACTCTCTGCAGATCATAATGTCAGCCTCAAACCCTTTGACTCATATCCTAGAGAACAACCATTTGACCAAACCCAATTATAAAGACTGGCTCCGCAAATTTCAAAATAGTTTTGAATTATGAGAAATTAGGGTATGTGCTAGACCATGGAATCCCCATGTTACCAATCTGTCCGATCACTGATCAGCGTAAGACGCATGCTAAAGTGGACGAACAATGACAATAAGGTTAGGTGCTGCACAATGGCATCCATGTCCAATGAATTACAATGCCGGCATGAGAACATGAGACTGCCAGGGACATATTAAATCACCTGCAAGAGTTGTATGGTGATCAGAGTCGCGCAGCATGTTTTGAAGTGTCCAAGAGGCTCTTTAAGACAAAGATGCGTGAGGGGCAGTCTGTCCACGATCATGGTTTGACCATGATAAAGGACTTGAAGAAGCTTGAGAAGCTCGGCATGACCATGCACAAGGAATTGCAAACGGATTTGATCCCACAATCTCTTCTAGCTTCATATGAACAATTTATAGTAAATTACCATATGAACAAGATTATATGCACCAAAATAGAATTGTTAAATAAATTGGTAACTAACTTAGGGACCTTGAAGAAGTTCAAGGGGCATCGTTTTCGCTGTCAAGTTGGTTTCTACTTTCAAGAGAGAGTCTATTTGGAAGAAGATGAAGAAGCCTGCGAAGAAGCAGAAGACTAAGAAAACACCAAGTAAGGAAGTTCCAAGAAAAAGGCCAATTGCAAGGAAAAGTGTTTCCATTGCATCATGGACGGCCATTGGAAGAGGAACTGTCCTATATACATGGGAAGCATAAAGAACATGAAGGGTGACAGACCTTCAGAAGGTTTGTCAGATATGCTCAGGATACTTAGGGACTGTTACCTATTGCTAGCAGAAATTTGATTTCTGTATTTTATTTAGCATAGAAAGATTTTTATTTATTTGAAAATTAAATTGATTCAAAATGGTTTTATGATTGACAGTCTCTATCACATACATATGGATGTATCTGTGAATATATCTGAGCAAACAGTGAATACCATAGAATCTAATAGATCCAAAAATGAGATAAATTTAAAGTATTTGTGGCACCTCAGCCTTGGCCATATAGGAGAAGACAGAATAAACAAATTGGAGAAACATGAGCTTTTGGGCTCATTGACTTTCGAGTCATATTTGATTTGTGAATTCTGCCTTCAAGGAAAGATGGCCAAGTTATCCTTTGTAGGATACAGGGAGGTCCACTGAAATACTTATCCTAGTACACACCGATGTGTGTGGCCCATTCGATGTGCAGGCTAGGGGTTATAATTTTTTACTTCATTTACCGATGATTACTCACGGTATGGATATGTGTATGAGACACAAATATGAAACTTTTCAAAGGTTTAAAAAACTTAGATATGAAGTAGAAAAATAAGCACAAAAACTCATTAAGGTTCTTCGATCAGATCGAGGAAGTGAATACCTTAATGGAGAGTTCCGTGATTATCTCAAGGAGAATGGTATAGTTTCATAATGGACTCCTCCTGGAACACCTCAGCTCAATGGAGTGTCAGAGAGGAGGAATCGGACTCTATTGATATGGTCCAGTCCACGATGAGCTTCGCTGATTTACCCTTGTTTCTTTAGATAGATGCCCTATTTTCAGCTATTTATTTGTTGAATAGAGTTCGCTCTAAAGTCCATTCCTACCGCACCATATGAGATATGACATGGTAAGAAACCAAGATTTGGGGATGTCCGGCCCACGTCAAGAGACTACAGGCAGACAAGTTAGAGGCTAGGACCATAAGTGCTCGTTTTATAGGATATCCTAAAGAGTCATTAGGATACAATTTTTACGTCTCAGAGGATCACAATGTGTTTGTGAGCCGTCATGCCATCTTCTTGAAAAAACAGTTTATCCTTGATAGAGGCAGTGGGAGGAAAATTGAGCTAGAAGAGAAAGTCTCTAAAAAGCAACGAGTCATGGATCCTATCGAACCCATTCATACAGAGCCAGTACACGATGTCCCTCGACCACCTCGTAGATCTAGTAGGGTCTTCCATCCTCCCGATAGATACTTAGGTATACTAGAAGAGGATACCGAGAAAATATTCCTAGTGGGAGATAGGGATCATACACAAGATCCCAAAACCTACGACGAGGCGATATCTGATATCGATTCCGAGAAATGGCTGGAAGCCATGAAGTCAGAGTTAGACTCCATGTATTCCAACCAAGTCTGGACCTTAGTAGACCCACTAGAAGGTATTGTATCTATTGGATGCAAATGGATCTACAAAAGGAAGATAGGTTCGGATGGACAGGTAGAGACCTATAAGGCAAGGCTTGTGGCGAAAGCGTATAGTCAGCGCGAGGGCATTGACTATCAGGAGACCTTTTCACCTGTAGCCATGCTGAAATCCATCCGAACATTGCTTGCCATTGCAGTATTTCATGATGATGAAATCTGGCATATGGATGTGAAAACAGCTTTCCTGAATGGATATCTTGATGAAGACATCTATATGGAACAGCCTTTGGGTTTCACTTCCAGTGATGGAGACCACAAGGTCTGCAAGTTGCAAAGGTCCATCTATGGACTAAAGCAAGCATCTCGGAGTTGGAACACTCGTTTCGATGACGCAATCAAAACGTTTGATTTCATCAAAAATGGAGAGGAACCGTGTGTTTACAAAAGGGTTAGTGGGAGTACTGTCGTTCTTCTCGTATTGTACATAGATGACATCCTTCTGATAGGGAATGATATTCCCATGCTAACCTCGGTCAAGGTCTGGTTGTCAAAAAGGTTCTCCATGAAAGACCTTGGGGAAGCATCCTATATTTTGGGAATAAAGGTCTATAGAGATAGATCCAAAAGGATGCTTGGCCTATCACAGAAGATGTACATAGAGGAAGTGC
The DNA here is from genome assembly GCF_009389715.1 of Phoenix dactylifera. Taxonomy (NCBI): domain Eukaryota; kingdom Viridiplantae; phylum Streptophyta; class Magnoliopsida; order Arecales; family Arecaceae; genus Phoenix; species Phoenix dactylifera. The sequence continues at coordinate 73,614 of NW_024068614.1, forward strand.
TGAAAAGGTTCAGCATGGAAAACTCTAAAAGGGGTCTATTACCCCTAAGGCATGAAATTAATCTCTCCAAGAAGATGTGCCCCAACACATCTGAAGAGATTCAACGCATGAGCAAGATCTCCTATGCATCAGCAATAGGGAGCCTCATGTATGCCATGCTATGTACATGACTTGATATAGTACATGCTGTGAATGTCACGAGCATATGTCAATCAGATCCTGGCAAAAAGCACCGGATAGCTGTGAAGAACAGTCTTAAGTACTTGAGAAGAACTAAGGACATGTTCTTGGTCTTTAGGAGAAGATCAGAGTTGAAGGTAGAAGGATGCACACATATTGATGATAGAAAGTCTATATCAGAATATGTGCAATGGTGGTTCAGTAAATTGGAAGAGTTCCAAACAACCGATCATTATAGATTCTACCTTAGAAGCTGAATGTTAAGCCATATCTAAGGGTGCAGTGGAAACCTTCTGGTTAAAAGTTCATTGCAGAGTTAGGTGTAATGTCATTAGATGCCATAACACTTTACTGCGATAACATTGGCACCATAGCACTAGCTATGGAGCCAAGGTCTCATTAGAAGTCCAAGCACATAGAGCGATGCTTCCACCTCATACGCGACTATGTTGGGAAAAAATATGTAGAGGTGCAGAGAGTAGACTCCGCGGATAACGTGGCAGACCCGTTCACTAAGCAGCTAAGTCAGCAAAAGTCTGAAGCCCACCTTGAGAAGATGGGGCTTAGATATATGACTGATTGGCTTTAGTGCAAGTGGGAGATTGTTAGATGTATGCCCTAGAAGCCAATCTGGCTGACACATTGTTAATTCTAGGGACATAATTTTGTACTTGACTATTTATTATTGAATAAATAAAAGGCATCTTTTCATTCATATTATTTATGTGTCTATGAATCGTCCAAGAAATTAATAAGATGATGATGCATATTCTCAAGAGTTGAGAATTTGAGCCATGTATCATTGGTGATTAATTTCTAAATGCTCCTAATCAATGGATCATCATGAGGACGGTGATCGATCCGATCAGTGCACAGATCACTTTCCTTCTGGATGGACGAGACTTGAGTCCACAGTGTAGGGACACTGAAGTGATAGTGCAGGTGCTTGTTAGAGAACAAGGGTACTGAGCGTGACCAAGATAAGAAGTCACTTGGATGTCTATCCACTCGTCAGTGACTTGCTTGATGTTGCAGTAGTATGACTGGTCCTTTGACCTGCGATGCTTCAGCTACTCACAGTGAGGTTATTGTAGTTTGACTACACGTATACATGGTCTCTAGTCATATGGGTCCTTGTAGTGTAGATTGGCTGCAGTAAGTTCACTGTAGGAGTAGGATATGCACTTACATGGAATCTATCGACCTTGATAGAAGAGGAGTGATCCTATGTGATTTGTTAGACTGAGTTCTAAGACCTTGGCCAGGGCAGTAATATAAAGTGGAGAAAGAGTTTTCCACTATCGAACTCGAGTCGAATAAATCTTGACATATGACAGACGAAGGGGTTTGACGAGTTATCCATGACCTCCGTCCTGTAGGGATCCATGATAGTAGGACTGTATCACACGATAACTGCACCTAGAGGTTCATCATTCTATTCTACTGGGTAGCCACTACATGCTGCTAGGTGTCACTGGTGGATGGTGGGACTCACAGGGATTATCTCGATGATCGATAAACCCTAATGAGTAGAGTTGGAATCGTTCCAATCCATTGAAAGGAGTTTTCAATGAAATTGTGATAGAGATCATAATATATCTCACTACCAGTCAGAGTAGAACCTATGGGGTCACACACACACTCGAAGTAATAACCGATCCGATGGTTGAATCGTGATTAGGAATCACAAGTAATCAATTTGATTGATAATAAGTTGAAGAAGGAACAAAGGGAATTGATTAATTGGACTTAAAACAAGAGTCCTAATTGGATTAGGACAAGAAATCCTACTTGGACTGGGATTCCTACTTGGACTGGGAATCCTATTTGGAGTAGGACTAGGAGTCCTACTTGGAGTAGGATTCATAGAGTCCTAATTGGATTAGGACAGGAATCCTACTTGGACTGGGATTCCTACTTAGACTGGAAATCCTATTAGGAGTAGGACTAGGATTCCTACTTGGAGTAGGATTCCTATAATCCTAATTAGATTAGGAGTTTTGAATTAAATTTGGATTCCTACTTGGAGTAGGATTCCTAGAGTCCTAATCGGATTAGGACTTCAAATTCAAATTAGAGTCCTAATTGGATTAGGACTAGAATTAAACAAATCCTAATTGGATTAGGATTTCTTAAGTCCTAATTAATTATTAATCCAATGAATCAAGATGGCTCCTAATTAGATTAGGATTGAAGAGTTCAATTGAGTCATGGTTCATTCAAATTCTAATTAGATTAGGACTAGCATAGATTGAACCCAATTGATTCATGATTTGGACTAAACCAAATAGGAGCCCTAGATGCTATTTAAGAGGAGGCTTGGGGGCTGACCTAATTCATATGAGAAGCTCTCCCCTTGTGGCCGTACGCCCCCTTTCTCCTCTCCTCTTGGATCAGCCGCAAGCAAGAAGGAAAAAGATCCATGGTGGTCTCCTTCTTCCTCCTCCGTTTGGGATTCAACGCAAGGAAAAGAAAGGCTGCATCTAGCTTTTTGGATCTTCTTCCTTGATCCTTTCATCTTCTTCCTCCTCCCTCTAGCATTCAAGGGTTGATTGAAAGGGAGGTGATCAGCCATCAAAGTAATCTCTGCAAGGGAGCTAGCACCCCGGGGAGATTGGAGCACTTGGATTGGTCCTCTGCTTCGTGTGGATACCCGTAGAGGCCAGGCACTTGAACGGCTTCAAGCGAACCCTCATCCAAAACCACGATCATCAGTTTGCGGTGATCATCTACCCGCACAAGGTGAAGATCTGATCTTCTAATATTTTTAAAAGTTTTTAATCCTTATCTATCTACGAACGGTTTTTGAACAACGTTCATGCGATGAACGGTTGATCCCGCGCATATGCCTCTTCTGGTGCATCTGAATTTTTGAATTTCAGCGGCATGGGCGGGGCTTTCTAACAGTAATCCAGCGCGTCAACCGTGATCCCACGCATCCGCCCGCCTCCTCCACAGCGTCCGCGAAGCAATCCTTCCGCATCAGAGCTCCCAGCATCATCCCGTGCACAATTTCAGGGTCCACATTCACAGCGTGGTGGTCTCCTTCTTCCATCTCACGCGTCTCCATTTCCACGATCAACGTCTTCCGTGATCAAAGCTCCTTCCTCTTCAATCGATTCCAGCTGATCAGCTCCTCCCGTGATTCATCCACTCCATCCACCCCTTCCGGATCAAGCAACGTAATGCCCGTGATCACCTCCTGGCCGTCCGCCTCCTCCATCGCGTCCGATCTCAGCATCAGATCCGGTCGTGATCAGCTCCCGCAGGTCCGGCATCCACTTTCCTCCTCCGTTCCAACGTTCCCAGCATCTCTACACCACCGCATCCGTCCGCTCCATGAATAGAGCTCCTCAGCGGTCCGTGATTCTTCCATCTCCACGTGCATTCAGCCCAGCGTCCGTTCTCACGCGGAAGATTATGTCCGCTTGATAGGTCGGGAAGCTATAAAAAGGAGATGGGGGATCGGTTCAAAGGGGGCTCATTTTGGGGGGAGAAGAAGAGGAAGAACAGAGGAGCCGCCTGCTGGGGTTGAAGGAAAAGAGAAGAAGGAAACAGGGTATGCCCTGTTTCCGAAAAGAAAAGAAAAGAAAAAAAAAATAAAAGGGGAGGTGATTGTTGTAATGGAAAGCTAATTTCTTTTGCAAAAGGGTGATGGATGAACCCTTGTTATGTTGCTTTCATCAAGTATATTCTAAACCTTTATTCTAATTGTTTTATATCCATTGGTATGTTTTGGATTCTTGCATATTTATTTATTAGATAATTCTTGTATGGTTTATATATATTGATGCATGGATTGTTTCAATGCTTGATTTGTCGTAGACGTAACCGGCACGATAAATACTTGGATGTTAAATTCATATTCTCAAATTGTATACTCCTTGATTAGAACTACTCTATCATATTAATCCTTAATCAAGAATCGCCGAGTTTATTTATTGAAAGTAATATTGTCAAAGAGGATTCCGGATCCCTAGCCTTTTCTATATTCTTGAATGTTATTTAATTACCTATTATTCTTTGCTTTTAATTTCTGAAGATCAACTAAAAATTACATCTAAAAATTACGCTAATAATCTATAGATCGTTCCCTGAGGAGTCGACCTCGGACTTCCGAGTTATACTACTTGTGCGATTCTCCTGCACTTGGGAGAGCAATTTTTCGAGAGCACCGAGTTTTTGGCGCCGTTGCCGGGGAACAGCTGAGTTATTAGTATAATTTTAGATTTAATTCTTACCTTAGTAGTTAGTATTTTTCTTTTAAAAAAATAAAATAAATCTTTACTACTATTTTTAATTTCCTACATAGTTTGCATCAAACTCTGATATCATAGACATTAGCCGTCTGATTGGACTCTGAGACATTTTGCAATAATCTGAACGGTCTGATTGACATTCTGAGACTTTTAAGATCATTAGATTAATACGAAACCTTGCTGCTTTCTGTTTTAAATTTTCTGCATTTATTTTTTTAGAATCAGAATTTTATTGTTATTATATCTCATTAACCCTTGTTGCTGATTGAAAATCAATAAAAAGAAAAAATTGAGAAAAGATCAAGGATGATTATTCAAAAATTAAAAAAAAAAGAGGAAAAACCTAAAATTTCAAATTTCAAATTTCAAATTTCAGAATTCAAATTTCAAACTTCAACTCATAAAATTTAAAAAAAAATAAATAAATAATTTGCTTGATCACCTATTCAATGAAATTTAATGTCATATCATAAAACATTAAAAAAAAAAATCTCTTGATTATTGCATATAGTATAAGGCATCAGCATAAAATATTCTAAGAGCTGAACCCATTTAAAAAGATAAGGTCGGGATTTCATCACTCGTCCTTAGCCCAAAAATCACCCCAGTGCATAAATATCCTAAGCTTAACTAAAATCAACTAGATGTTGGCCCCTAAGGACATTCGAGCTCAATAAGACGAAGACCACCAAAAGTTGCACCAATTTTGTTCTGTGGCTTAGTTGATGTCTAGGCAAGCTCTGTCCCTATAAGGGAGACAGTTCATCTGTTCGAGGCAAGTGGGTTTTAAATGTGATCTTTGCGAACGCATCGTGACCCCTCCACTTACCTGGGAGCTTACCTGGTCAACTCGGTTCATTAGACCGGATTGGAGGCTTAGGTGCCCTCTTCAAACCAGTTAGGAGCTATCTAGAAATTTAAGAAAAATATTAGAAATTGAGGTGTAATGTTTTGTTGCATGTTTGATTGTGAATAGATTTTTGTTTTAGGGTGTCGTTTTAGGGTATCTTTAGTTGGTACTTATATTTTTTTTAAAAAAAAAAAGAAAAAAAAGAGAGGGAAATATTTTGCATGCTAAAGTGGAATAGGGACGACACCGGTCGATTAAGTCGTACAACTTTAGATCATCCCTTAGGACACATCCTTGAAATTTCTTCGCAGTATCTCACACCTTGTGAGATGGCTGATTTAAATGAAGATGCGGAAAGCCACCACGATCGAGAACGTGAACCCCATGTTTGACCCTAAGACAATACCTACAACCGGCTAGGACTAGTCAGCCTTCATGCATAATTTTTCCTGATAATGTAGGACATTTTGACATCAAACCCGGGGTAATTCAATTGCTGCCCAAGTTTCACGGGTTAGAGTCCGAGAGTCTGTATCTTCATTTAAAGAATTTTGAAGAATTGAGCATTACATTTAGAGTGCCGAACGTCACCGAGGATGTCCTCAAGCTGACATTGTTTTCTTTCTCTCTAAAGGATAAGGCCAAAACATGGCTAAACTCTTTGCGACCTAGATCAATAAGAACTTGGCAAGATATGCAGAGAGAATTTTTAAAGAAGTTCTTCCCCACACAAAGGACCAACTTTTTGAAAAGACATATCAACAGTTTCCAACAAAAAGATAATGAAACATTTTATGAATGTTGGAAAAGATTTAAAGACCTTCTTCTCTCATGCCCTCATCACGGATTCGAAACTTGGAGAACCATTAGCTTCTTTTATGAAGGTTTATCTCCACAGTTGAAACAGTTTGTAGAGACCATGTGCAATGGTAGATTTTTAGAAAAACACCCTGGTGAGACGTGGGAGTATTTGGATTCTCTTACTGAGATTGTCCAACTTTGGGATAACGGGGATAGAAACAACAAGTCCTTGCCTAAGTCTACTAGCTCTGTATAGGGAGGCCTTTACAACCTCAGAACTGAGGATGATCTTTATGCTAAAATGGCAGCCCTCACTAGGAAGGTAGAAGAAATTGAGCTTAGGAAGGTTGAGCCTGTCAAAACTATAGAGCTTAGAAACGAGTATTGTGGTATCTGCGATATGTCGGGTCATACCACTACAGATTGCCCCACCATACCGGCATTCAAAGAAGTCTTGCACGATCAAGCAAATGCTATGAACTCCTACCAAAAGCCTTATAACGATCCATACTCGAATACCTATAACCCTGGTTGGAAGAATCATCCAAATTTTAGGTGGAGAAATGATCATCCTCAACAGTCACACCATTCAGCTCCCCCACCTGCACATCCTACTTTTGCATCACCACCCTCTCAGAAGCCGAATATTGAGGATACCTTGCAATCTATACAAACTTTTCTACAAGGTCAAGCTAATATCAATGCTCAAAATACTCGAAATTTTGAAGATATAAGGAACCAATTGTTAATGTTGACTACCGTCCTAAGTACCCAAGAGAAGGGTAAGCTTCCAGCTCAACCCCAACCTAACCCACAAGTGCACGGTAGTAATAATACGGCTCCTTCTAGTTTGCATACAGAACATGCAAAAAGCATTATGACTTTGCGTAATGGGAAAGTCATCGATCAGACCGTCCCATTGAGACCGCGAGTCACTTCTAATTCTGATGCTCCCAAAGTCGATGAAAGGAACAAAGAAGAAGTTGAGGTCCCAACTTCTACCGAGAAAGTTGAATGTCCTTTTTCTCCACCTTTTCCACAACGGTTAAAGCCGTTGCAAAAGCTCGAACCTAATTCTGAAATTCTTGAGCTTTTTAAGCAAGTAAAGATCAACATACCTCTTCTTGATGCAATTAAACAAGTACCCTCATATGCCAAATTTTTGAAGGATTTGTGTACTGTTAAGCGCCGATTAAATGTTAAGAAGAAGGCATTCTTAACTGAAAATGTGAGTGCTATTTTGCAGCACAACATTCTTCCTAAATTTAAGGATCTAGGTTGCCCAACCATCTCATGCATCATAGGCGACTTTAGGATAGAGCGAGCATTGTTAGATTTAGGGGCGAGTGTGAATTTGTTGCCATATTCTGTATATGAGCAACTTGGTTTAGGTGAGTTGAAGCCAACCTCCATCACTTTGCAATTAGCTGACAGGTCAGTTAAAATTCCAAAGAGGATTATCGAGGATGTATTAGTCCAAGTAGACAAGTTCTACTTTCCTGTCGATTTTATTTTATTGGACACACATCCGGCTTCGAACTCACAGTCTCAGATTCCGGTCATTTTAGGACGTCCATTCCTTGCAACTTCTAATGCATTGATTAATTGTAGGAACGGCGTCATGAAGCTTTCTTTTGGTAACATGACCTTAGAACTGAACATTTTTAATGTGTGCAAACAACCTAATGATCCCGAAGAGAGTAAGGAGGTTGATTGGGTTGAAACCATCGCAGAAGAATATTTGTTAGCTAAAGCAATTAACGATCCATCCGATGATAGCTTGATTGATTGGTGTCCTAATGGCACCAATGATGGTGATTTGTCAGTCACACCTATCGTGGATAGTTTGGATATCAAGATGGTCAATAGGTGGAGACCGAAAATAGGAGAATTTGAGAGGTTGTCGCCTCGAGAGGCGAAAATAGTACCATCCCATGAGCAAGCACCCAAGCTCGAATTGAAACCCTTACCAAAGGAACTTAAGTATGCTTTTCTTGGACCCAAAGACCCTTTTCCTGTAATCATCTCATCTGGACTTGATCATATCCAAGAAAGAAAATTACTTGGTGTTCTAAAAAATCATAAGGGAGCCTTAGGGTGGTCTATTGCTGACTTGAAGGAGATTAGCCCCTTAGTTTGCACGCACCGGATATATTTGGAGGACAATGCCAAAACCACAAGGCAAATGCTGTTAGATGTATGCCCTAGAAGCCAATCTGGCTGACACATTGTTAATTCTAGGGACATAATTTTGTACTTGACTATTTATTATTGAATAAATAAAAGGCATCGTTTTATTCATATTGTTTATGTATCTATGAATCGTCCAAGAATTAATAAGATGATGATGCGTATTCTTAAGAGTTAAGAATTTGAGCCATGCATCATTGGTGATTAATTTCTGAATGCTCCTGATCAATGGATCATCACAAGGATGGTGATCGATCCGATTAGTGCACACATTGCTTTCCTTATGGATGGACGAGACTCGAGTCTACAGTGTGGCGACACTGAAGTAATAGTGCAGGTGTTTGTTAAGAACAAGGGTACTGAGCGTGACCAAGACAAGAAGTCACTTGGATGTCTATCCACTCGTCAGTGACTTGCTTGATATTGCAGTAGTGTGACTGGTCCTTTGACCTGCGAGCTTCGGCTACTCACAGTGAGGTTATTGTAGTTTGATTGCACATATACATGGTCTCTAGCTATATGGGTCCATGCAGTGTAGATTGGCTGCAGTAGGTTCACTGTAGGAGTAGGGTATGCACCTATAAGGAATCTATCGATCTTAATAGATAAGGAGAGATCCTATGTGATTTATAAGACTGAGTTCGTAAGACCTCGGCCGGGGCAGATTATACAGTGGAGAAAGAGTTCTCCGCTCTCGAACTTAAATCGAATAAATCTTGACATATGACAGACGAAGGGGTTTGACGAGTTATCCATGACCTCCGTCTTGTAGGGATCCACGATAGAAGGACTGTATCACATGATAACTGCACCTAGAGGTTCATCATTCTATTCTGCTGGGTAGCCACTACATGCTGCTAGGTGTCACTGGTGGATGGTGGGACTCATAGGGATTATCTCGATGATCGATAAACCCTGACGAGTAGAGTTGGAATCGTTCCAATCCATTGAAAGGAGTTTTCAATGGTATTGTGATAGAGATCACATTATATCTCACTACCAATCAGAATAGAATCTATGGGGTCACACACATTAGAAGCACTGACCGATCCGATGGTTGAATCGTGATTAGGAATCACAAGTAATCAATTCGATTGATAAACAGTTGAAGAAGGAACAAAGGAAATTAATTAATTGGACTTAAATACGATTCCTACTTGGAATAGAATTCCTAAAGTCCTAATTGGATTAGGACTGGGAATCCTATTTGGAGTAGGACTGGAATTCTTACTTGGAATAGAATTCCTAGAGTCCTAATTGGATTAGGACTGGAAATCACAGCCTCCCACCCTAGACCTATAGTTTCACGTGGGAACTAGGACCACTTTCTAGTTGGTACTACAACGCACAAGCGGTAAGAGCAAACTGTCTTATTGGTTTCCTTTATTGCGACGTACTCTATGGGCTTATCGTCCCCCTCCCTACACGTCGACCTTTTCCTTGCTCTGGCACTGATTGACCAGCTTCATCGTCAACATTCTCATTCCCATAGCTTTTCTCTGACTTGACTCAGCTTGACCTACTTGACTCAGCGGTTAGAGTATCGCTTTCATACGGCGAGAGTCATTGGTTCAAATCCAATAGTAGGTAAAACCGGCCGAAACCCCCGCTTTTGCCTTCTTCAACTTGACACGCGTCGAATGGGAAGGAAGGACTGACTCTCCGTCTGGCTTGGTCTCGCTCTTGTCCAATTTCCTTATCCTTTAGGGGCAAGGTCGGAGTAGTAGGCAAATCAAATTTGATTTGTTGCATGCGGACCCACTTGTGAGACTGAAGAAATTGAAGCTAAATGACAATCTGAACCTACTTGCTTACAGGATCCTTAAGGAACTGTGGACTTTTGCACCTTTCTGTCTAGCTTGAGTTATCTAATAGTTCTCGGTCTACAACGATTTTGGATTGGTTCATAACGATCAAATTATATCTAGTCTTGTTTCCACTTTTCCAGTTATTCTAGATACAATTGTGAATTGGATTAGGACCAAAATTAAATAAGTCCTAATTGGATTAGGATTTCTTAAGTCCTAATTAATTATTAATCTAATGAATCAACAAGACTCCTAATTGGATTAGGATTGAAGGGTTCAATTGAGTCATGGTTCATTAAGTTCTAATTGGATTAGGACTTACCCAGATTAAACCCAAATTGGTTCACCCTTGGTCCAAGCCTAATTAGATTAGGACCTAACCATGAGTGACCTTCCTAATCCTCCTTAAAGGAGGATTAGGTTAACCATGAAGGAGGGGCACACGCCCCTCCTCCTTTTCCTTGCTTGGTGCGGCAAAGAAGAGGGGTCGGCGCCCCTCTTGGAAGTTTATCAAGGAGCTCCTACTTTGTAGGAGCTCCACATGCTATTTGAGAGGAGGCGTGGGGGCTGACCTAGGGCATCATTGAAGCCCTCTCCCTCTCCAATTCGTGGCCCCCTCTCCTCCCCTTTCCTTGGTTCAGCCGCAAGCAAAGGAAGAAAAAGAAAGGTGGCTTCTTCATCCTCCCTTCCTCCTTCCAACGCAAGGAAAAGAAAGAAGGCTGCAGGGGTTTTGTTCCTTTACTATTCTTCATCCTTCTTCTTCCTCCTCTCAAGCACATTCAAGAGTTGAAAGAAAGAGAGGAGATCAGCTATTAAAAGTTGTCTCTGCAAGGGAGCTAGCACCCCGGGGAGACAAAGAAGCTTGATCGGTTCTTGCTTCGTGTGGATACCCGTAGAGGCCGGGCACTTGAACGGCTTCAAGGTGAAGATCTACCCGCACAAGGTGAAGCACTGACCGATCCGATGGTTGAATCGTGATTAGGAATCACAAGTAATCAATTCGATTGATAAACAGTTAAAGAAGGAACAAAGAAAATTAATTAATTGGACTTAAATACGATTCCTACTTGGAATGGGATTCCTAGAGTCCTAATTGGATTAGGACTGGAAATTCTATTTGGAGTAGGACTGGGATTCTTACTTAGAATAGGATTCCTAGAGTCCTAATTGGATTAGGACTGGAAATCCTATTTGGAGTAGGACTAGGATTCCTACTTAGAGTAGGATTCCTAGAGTCCTAATTGGATTAGGACTGGGAATCCTATCAGAGTCCTAATTGGATTAGGACCAAAATTAAATAAGTCCTAATTGGATTAGGATTTCTTAAGTCCTAATTAATTATTAATCTAATGAATCAACAAGACTCCTAATTGGATTAGGATTGAAGGGTTCAATTGAGTCATGGTTCATTAAGTTCTAATTGCATTAGGACTTACCCAGATTAAACCCAAATTGGTTCACCCTTGGTCCAAGCCTAATTAGATTAGGACCTAACCATGAGTGACCTTCCTAATCCTCCTTAAAGGAGGATTAGGTTAACCATGAAGGAGGGGCACACGCCCCTCCTCCTTTTCCTTGCTTGGTGCGGCAAAGAAGAGGGGTCGGCGCCCCTCTTGGAAGTTTATCAAACTTGAGTCGACCCCAAGTTAACATGAGTCGACCCAAAGGCAATGACATTCAAAAATAGGTTCTCTGAAAACCCTGAGAGGGTCGACCCAAGTGGAAGTTGAGTCGACCCAACTGAACCTTGAGTCGACCCAAAAAGGTGTTGAGTCGACCCAAGTGAAGGAAAGCTGAAATGCAAGGTTCTGTGGTTCTGAGAGGGTCGACCCCAGTAAAAGTTGAGTCGACCCAAATGAAAGTTGGGTCGACCCCAGTCAAAGTTGAGTCGACCCAAGCACGGGCAGAAGCATAACGGCTAGTTCTGCAGAAGTACTTTTTGACCTCCCAACAGTGAGTAACGGCTAGTTTTTGAATTCTAACCTGTTGCCCAGAAAGACAACCCAAAAGGGGGGGTGAATTGGGTTTTAAAATAATTTTGTAGTTAAAACGTTTGTGGATGACTAATTAATACTTTTGCAAGATGATTAATTAGTTGCTATGTGCCGTGAGTGAAATGAGAGTGAGAGAGAGAGACACAAGCAATCACAAACACAATGTTTATAGTGGTTCGGAGCTATCCCTTGCTCCTACGTCCACTCCCCAAGTCTCACTTGGGAATTCACTATAACCCCTTGGATTACAGCCGGTTGTTTTACAAGCTCACAACCCAACTTGTTGTTTTACGAGCTCATAACGAACTCGGTCGGTTTTTCCAGGCTCACCGACTAGAACCACCCCGATTGTTTTCCCGGGATCACAATCGAACCCTTACACGTTGGTTTTACCCTCGGCTCACCAACCAACCTCTACAATCTTGATTCAATCCCCTGATTGAATCAAGCAAAGACAAGATGGAAAGAACAAAGACAAATAGAAAAACAGAGCTTCTAAAAAGCAGATATACAGCAATATAAACTAGAGAGAAGTTAAGAGCCCTCAAACACGTTTGAGTTGGAGTAGAGTAGGGCTTCTTGAACTGTGAGTCTCCTCTTGAATGTCTGGTCGACTTGAAGGCAGGAGGAGACTTCTTTAAATGCTGGGAAGAGGTAGCTGGATGGAGTTAATGGCGCTCTTCCTTCTTTTCTGTTGAAAACCAGTTGGCCGAGATAGGATGCTTGATTTCTTTGAGTGGAATAGTGCTTCTCTGCCTTGCTACAGTCCTCTGTGGCTATTTAAGCCATCCCCCACGGAAACTAGCCGTTAGACACTTTTTTTCTGCCCGTTCTGCACACTCTGCACATCCTGACAATATGTCCGTTGGGGTCGGAGTCGACTCGCGCGATCTGGAGTCGACTCGGCTATAGCGGGAGTCGACTCATGCTTTTCTGGAGTCGGCTCGGCAACTGTTCCGGATTTGAATTAAAGTGACCTCCGCGACTGGGAGTCGACTCGACTTAACCCGGAGTCGACTCGCCAACTTCTGGAGCTGACTTGCCATTTTCGGAGTCGGCTCATCCCATAAAGTCCATGGAGCTAATTTTTCAACTTGGCCCACTCGAGTCGACTCGACAATCCTGGGAATCGACTCGGCGCTCAGAGCCCGAACTCCCGATCTTCTGTCTTTTGGCTCGTCCAGTCTTGGAGTCGACTCGAACTGTTCCGGAGTCGACTCGGTTCTCAGTTTCCGAAACACAGCCTTCTGCCTTTTTGATGTAGCGCTGCCTTGGAGTCGACTCGAGCTGTCTGGGAGTCGACTCGACTCTCAGAGACAATAATTCGGTCTTCTGTCTTTTTGGGGTCGCGCTGTCTCGGAGTCGACTCGCGCATTGCGGGAGTCGACACGGATCTCAAAGTCCGAAAACTGCTCTCTGACTTTTGCCTTGTGTACCACTGAGAGTCGACTCTCGCTTTCTTTGGAGTCGACCTGCCAACCATCGGAGTCGACTCGCGTTCCACAGGAGTCGACTCGAATCTCAGGGTCGAAAATCGCTCTCTGACTTTTCTGTCTGTAACTCCTTGGAGTCGACTCATACTACTCCGGAGTCGACTCGGTAATCATCGGAGTCGACTCGCGCACTTCAGGAGTCGACTCGCTGACAGGTTTTGAGTTGAGTCTTTCTGTTCGTCTGTCAGTTCTCAGTCGGAGTCGACTCGTAATGATCCGGAGTCGACTCGAGCCCGTGCCAGTGATTCTGATACGCTTGGAGTCGACTCGTAATATCCCGGAGTCGACTCGAGTCTCAGACTTTGGTTCTAACTGACTTCTTAACTTATCTAAAATATCTTGAACCAAGTTTAGAAACACTTAGACAAGATTTTCACTGAAACACTCAATTGAATTCATTAGTAAGCAAAAGATATACTCAAATGCTTTGAGCTCATCAAAATCAAATAGGGTTTTAATCAATCACTCCACAATCTCCCCCTTTTTGATGATGACAAAACATTGAGTATATGTAAAGTGAATTGCTCAATAAACAAGGAAATACGATCTATAAATGAATTCAAGTGTCTGGTTATTTAATTTATCCAAGCTTGAAAGGTGTGAAACAATAAATTTTGGAGTTAAAGCTCCCCCTTTCATTTGGAATTATATAAGCCTTCATGTCATGCACTCAATTGTTTGGCTTATATATATTTAATGATTTGACTTTCTTAAAAATTCAGATTCTCCCCCTCAACATATGCATTCTACTTTGTTTTGATTCTCTAAATTTTCTTTTAATGCATTGAAGTTTTTGAACTGAAATTTTTGGTTTTTAGAGGAAAAATCTGTCAATTTGTTCTTGAGTAGGATTCAACTAATCTCCGAATATCCCTTGAATAGATTCTGGAGATTACTCCATTAGGAGCCCCAACAGAGAGATAATGAGCCTCGAGGTATCAAATCCACTAAGAACAAATTATTGTGTGTTTTAAAAGTTTTTTTTTATTGATTTTTATTTATTCCTTTTACATATCTATTACATATTTCTCCCCCTTTTTGTCATCGTATCAAAAAGGAAGTGAATAGAACACACAAGCAAGCAGAGATCAATTGGCACAGTATTGAAATGAATATGTCTACTCATTGTATTGATGTATATATAAATACATTTGTGAATACAATAAGTAAAGCAAAAGATACATGTCAAAATAAAACAAAAGCAGCTAGGGTCTCCTCGAGGATGTGGCTCCTCCTCTCGAGGATGTGGCTCCTCCTCTCAATCTGTTCTGTTCCATGAGGAGAGTGACCCCGTCTGTGACATTCCCAAGCTGGGAGATAATGGCCGAAGTGGCCCTGCTGTGTGTGGTGGAGAGCTCGGTCAGGGTCTCCTGCAGTGTGTCCAACTTGGCGATCAGTACATTCGCCAAGCGCTCTGCCCCCTGGGTAGTGGTGCCCATATCCTGACGTTATCGCGCATCTTCCGAGTAGTGCTCGTGACTTCGCTCATGCTGTGGAACTGAGCTTGGATCAGGAACCTTACATTGTTGATCTCTTCCCGCACATGGGCCGTCATCTCAGCCACGGCGGACAGGGAAGGGACCAATGCTGAAGAAGGTGCAGGAGAAGGAGCAGGCACTGAACCCCGGAGCTCCCTAAGTAGGTCGTCCCGGAGATCTCTAACTATCTCCTGCCGCAACTCCCGGAGCTGCTCAGGAGCGATCCGGACCTCCATGGGCTGAGTAGGTGGAGCTGAGGAGGAGGGTCCGGCTGAGGTGGTGAGAGCAGAAGTGGAGGGAAAGGTAGGATAGTCTGAGTCTGGGTCAGGACTGGGGGAATGTCTGGTGGTATGTGTGGAGGTGGATGATTTCCTAACCCAGGTTCCCTCGACCTTCCGAAACCCCATCCTGTGTAGGGTTCCCGGACGCATGCGATCTGTCCATCGCAATGCGCGAGAGGGTTCCCCCTCAGGAATGGAAATCTCGGCCTCCCTAAACAGAAGGGTGAACATCATGCCATAGGGGAGGGTGAGCCTAGGTCTATCTAGTGGCTCACATAGGTATCTATACATCATCTTGGGAAAGTTGATTGGGGTGTCCTGGAGGATGTAGAACATAAGAGCTAGGTCTCTCTCAGATACAAAATCGAAGCGGCCAGTCTTCGGAAAGAGGGACCTAGAGATGATACTCAAGAGGAGCCGCATCTCAACAGAAAGTGAGCTAGCGGACACCTCATCTAAGGGGGACTGAGGTGGATGTCCTAGAATGGCCGTAAGGGCCTCAGTCCTATCCTCGGGGTGTGTGGGAGCTACCCCTACTTGTGGAAGGTGGAGGATTTGGGCTATGAAATCCTCGGAAATAAACAATGGGACACCGGCTACAGTTCCCTCTATTCCCCCATTGCCCCTATGGACAGTACCATAAAACTCTCTAACTAGTCCAGGGTATGTGGGGAGATCTAAGGAACAAAAATACTCTAAACCTTGGGCCCGCAATCTCTCTCCTATGGTAAAGCCCTCCCGGGAGAGATAGTCAAAATCGACGTATCTCCCGGTGGAGACCGCCTTCCCGGCGCACGGCCTCGAGGGAACCTCCCTTGGCGGGGAACGAGCCGGAGGTTGTGGCCTCACGGGATCGTTCCGAGCTTTGGACCGTCGCTCGGTGCCGCTCGCGGGTTGGGGCCTCTTCCGGCTTGGGACAACGGCTTTACGAGGCATGGTCGACCTAGAATGGGGTAGAACGCTAATGGACGGAGGAAGGTCGACGGAAAAAGTCCTAAGGACGGTCGAAGACGATCTAGGAGACGGCTCTAGGGTTTTTTGAACAGTGATAAAACGCTTGGATTAGGGTTAAAAACCCGGATCCCGACCTCGAGTCGACTCCACTGAGTCGCGAGTCGACTCGACCTCGAGTCGACTCCAAAGTATGCGCGAGTCGACTCCCCCTCATGAGCCATCGACTTAGAGTCGACTCCCGTCAATGTGCGAGTCGACTCCTCTTATGCTTCATCTTCCTCGAGTCGACTCCCGTCTGTGTGCGAGTCGACTCCTTCTTATGAGCCGACTCCGAAACTTACTCGAGTCGACTCGAACTCTGGCACGCACCTAAAAGTTATGCTATTTTCGTACCAAACCAGGGACACTCACTAAGTTATGATCTAATTTGATGATCATAGTTGAGAAACTCTATTTTTAATCATCAAAATCAATGAACTAGTGGAAAATACCACTAGGATGGATCAATCACTCCTAATCCCCTCCTAAGCACACTAAATCTCTCTTCACTTAAGGGTTTTGTAAAAATGTCAGCTAATTGATCATCAGTGCAAACAAATTGAAGTGTCGCATCACCATTCAGTACATGATCTCTTATGAAATGATGTCTTATCTCAATATGTTTAGTTCTTGAATGCTGAATTGGATTTTTAGTTAGGTTAATGGCACTTGTATTATCACAATTAATGGGAATTTTATCTTGTTTAATGCCATAATCTTCCAATTGTTGTTTGATCCACAAGATTTGAGCACAACAACTTCCGGCTGCAACATATTCAGCTTCAGCAGTAGATAATGCAACCGAGTTTTGTTTCTTGCTAAACCATGAGATTAAGTTTTCTCCTAGGAATTGACATGACCCGCTGGTGCTTTTTCTATCAAGTTTACATCCAGCAAAGTCTGAATCTGTGTATCCTATTAAGTTTAGGCTAGATTCTTTAGAATACCATAACCCTATATTCTTTGTTCCTATTAGGTATTTAAAGATTCTCTTGACTGCAATTAGATGAGATTCCTTAGGATTAGACTGATATCTAGCACACATGCAAACACTAAACATGATATCAGGTCTACTTGCAGTAAGATACAATAAAGATCCTATCATACCTCTATATAATTTCTGATCTACAGATTTACCTGATTCATCTTGGTCTAATTTGCATAATGAGCTCATGGGGGTGCTGATTGACTTGTTCCCCTCCATATCAAACTTCTTAAGCATCTCCTTGATGTACTTAGCTTGATTGATGAAGATGCCTTCTTCAGATTGTTTGATTTGAAGCCCGAGGAAATAATTCAGCTCTCCCATCATGCTCATTTCAAATTCACTCTGCATCAAGTCAGCAAATTCTTCGCAGAGGCGATTGTTAGTAGCACCGAAAATAATATCATCAACATAAATCTGTACTAACAACATATCTTTGTTTTTCTTCTTTAGAAATAATGTTGTATCTACATTACCCCTAGAAAACTCATGTTCTAATAGGAATTTGCTAAGCCTCTCATACCATGCTCTAGGTGCTTGTTTCAAACCATAAAGTGCCTTGTTCAATTTATATACATGATTAGGGTATTGATGATTTTCAAAACCAGGAGGTTGTTCTACATATACCTCCTCATTAATATACCCATTTAAGAATGCACTTTTTACATCCATTTGAAATAATTTGAAGTCCTTAGAGCATGCAAATGCTAGTAAAAGTCTAATTGCTTCAAGTCTAGCTACAGGAGCAAAGGTTTCATCAAAATCTATACCTTCTTCTTGATTATAACCCTTTGCTACTAGTCTAGCCTTATTCCTTATTACAATTCCATTTTCATCAAGTTTATTTTTATAAATCCATTTGGTACCTATAATTGAATATTCAGTAGGTCTTTCAACTAGATTCCATACTTTGTTTCTAGTAAATTGGTTTAATTCTTCTTGCATTGCATTTATCCAATTTACATCTTTTTCAGCTTCTTCTATGTGTTTGGGCTCAAAATGTGAAACGAAAGCTAGATGATTGTTTAAGTTCCTAAGAGATGCTCTAGTCCTAACAGGTTGAGATGGATCATCTAGAATTAATTCCTTAGGATGCCCGTGAGCAAACCTCCAAGCCTTAGTCAGCCCATGATCCATAATAGCCTCTTGGCTTGATGATGCATTTCCAATTAATTTTTGATTATCATCTTGTAATGTCATCTCATCTATCTTCTTTTCAAGAATTTCACCATCATCATCAAAATTAACTCTCTTGCTAGAAGAGATATCACTAAAATCATCAAAAACAACATGTATGGATTCTTCTATAACTAGGGTTCTTTTATTAAAGATTCTATAAGCTTTACTAGTTGGGGAGTACCCCAAGAATATACCCTCATCAGATTTAGAGTCAAATTTTTATAGATTATCTTTCCCATTATTATGAACAAAACACCTACATCTAAAAATATGAAAATAGTTCACTTTTGGTTTTCTGTTTTTCCAAAGTTCATAAGGTGTTTTCTTTATGATGGGTCTTAATAAAACTCTATTTAATATATGACAAGAAGTATTGACAGCTTCTCCCCAAAAGTACTTAGGGAGGTTACTTTCACACAACATAGTTCTAGCCATTTTCTCTAGAGTTCTATTTTTCCTCTCCACAACTCCATTTTGTTGTGGTGTCCTAGGTGCAGAAAAATTGTGTGTTATTTTCTTTTTACTACAAAACTCATCAAATAAATGATTTTCAAATTCGGTACCATGGTCACTTCTAATAGCTATTACAGAAGTATCTCTAGCATTTGTTACTTCTTTATGAAATTTCTTGAAAATTGAAAATGCTTGATCCTTATGGCCTAAGAACATGACCCAAGTATATCTAGAATAATCATCTACGATAACTAGACCATATTTATTTCCACCTAGACTTGTGGTTCTAGTTGGTCCGAATAGGTCCATGTGTAGTAGTTCTAGAGGTCTAGAGGTAGAGACACAATTTATAGATTTAAAGGAGTTCCTTGATTGTTTGCCAAATTGACATGCTTCACATATTTTATTCTTTTCAAACTTTAATTTTGGCAAACCTATCACAGAATCTCTTTTAACTTGTTTAGATATGGTGTCCATGCTTGCATGACCTAACTTACGGTGCCATAACCAACTAGCATCATTATCCTTAGTTTCATTAACAACTAAACATGGGTTGTGTTTGGCAAGATCCTCAAGGTCTACAACATACACATTTCCACGTCTTATTCCTTTAAAAACTAAACTATTGTCATTTGGGTTTGTTATGATGCATAGTGATGGTTTAAACATAACATTATAACCTCTATCACATAATTGACTAATGCTTAATAAATTATGCTTAAGACCATCAACATATCGAACATTATCAATAAAGATTGAAGGGGTAATTTGTACTTTACCTATACCAATGATGTGACCTTGGTTATTGTCTCCAAAAGTCACAACACCTCCCTTCTTAGCTTCAAGGGTGAAGAATTGATCCTTGTCACCCGTCATGTGTCTTGAGCAGCCACTATCCAAGTACCAACAATTTTTGTCGACCTTGGCTGCAAGACACTCCTACACAAGCAAATCATATAATCTTAGGTACCCAAGTTTTCTTGGATCCTTCATGGTTAGTAATGTTGGTTCCTTTTGGAACCCAAACCCTCTTAATTTTTCTTTTAGTTTTCCCTTTCCTATACTTACACACATTTGCTTTATGTCCTAAAATTCCACAACAAAAGCAGGTTATTTTCTTAGTTTTACTTTTCCCTGCTTTAACAAAGAAATTACTAAGAAGTTTTTTCTTATGTTTAGGTTTATACCCTAAACCCGCTCTATTGAATACCGCTCGTTGACTATTAAGTATCATATTCAATTTTTCAGAACTATATGTAAATTTTTTGTTGCCCAGATAGACAACCCAAGGAGGGGGGGTGAATTGGGTTTTAAAATAATTTAGATAATTTAAAACGTTATGGATGATTAATTAAAAAACTATTGCAAGTTATTTAATTAATTACTATGTGCTGTGAGTAATATGAAATGAGAAGAAGGAGAGACAATCAATCACAAACACAAGTTTTATAGTGGTTCGGAGCTAACCCTTGCTCCTACGTCCACTCCCCAAGTCTCACTTGGGAATTCACTATAATCCCCTTGGATTACAGCCGGTTGTTTTCCAAGCTCACAACCAAACTTGTTGTTTTACGAGCTCACAACGAACTCGGTCGGTTTTTCTAGGCTCACCGACTAGAACCACCCCCGATTGTTTTTCCGGGATCACAATCGAACCCTTACACACGTTGGTTTTAACTCGGCTCACCAACTAACCTCAATCCCCTTGATTCAATCCCCGATTGAACCAAGTAAATACAAGTTGTAGAAAGAAAACAGAAAATGAGCTTCTCAAAAAGCAGATGAAAACAATATGAACAATAAATGAAGTTAAGAAGCCTCAAACGCTTTTAGATTGGAGATGAGGATTGGCTTCTTAAACTTCTGGTCTCCTCTTGAAAGAGTAGTCGACTTGAATGCAGGAGAAGGAGGCTTTAATTGCTGGGAAGATGTAGTTGGAAGCAGTAAATGCAGATCTTCCTCTTTTTCGTTGAAGAGCACGTTGCAGAGCTTGAATGCTTGATTAGTTGGAGTGAAATAGTTGTTCCCTCCTTGCTACAGTCCTCTGTGGCTATTTAAGCCAACCCCCACGGAAACTAGCCGTTAGAGTGCTTTTTCTGCCCGTTCTGAACACTCTGCGCAGCCTGACAATATGACCGTTGGTGGGTTGGAGTCGACTCGCACGATCAGGAGTCGACTCGGCTGTAGCGGGAGTCGACTCAAGCTTTTCCAGAGTCGACTCGGCAACTGTTCCAAATTTGAATTAAAGTTGCCTTCACGACTGGGAGTCGACTCGTCTTGACCTGGAGTCGACTCGTCAACTTCTGGAGCTGACTTGGCAATTTTGGAGTCGGCTCATCCACTGAAGTCCGTGGATCCAATTTTGAATTTTGTCCACTCGAGTCGACTCGACTGTCCTGGGAGTCGACTCGAATCTCAGAGCCCGAACTCCTGATCCTCTGTCTTTTGGCTCGTCCAGTCTTGGAGTCGACTCGAACTTCCTTGGAGTCGACTCGGCTCTCAGTTTCCGAAAGATGGTCTTCTGCCTTTTGACGTGAAGCTGTCTTGGAGTCGACTCGAGCTGTCTGGGAGTCGACTCGAATCTCAGAGGCAGTAACTTGGTTTTCTGTCTGTCTTGGGGTCGCGGTGTCTTGGAGTCGACTCGCGTATTGCGGGAGTCGACTCGAATCTCAGAGTCCATAAAATGGTCTCTGACTTTCTTTGTGTACCGCTGAGAGTCGACTCTTGCTTTCTTTGGAGTCGACCTGTCAACCATCAGAGTCGACTCGCGTTCCACTGGAGTCGACTCGAATCTCAGACCCGAAAACTGCTCTCTGACTTTTCTGCCTGTGACTGCTTGGAGTCGACTCTTACTTCCCTGGAGTCGACTTGGTGAACATTGGAGTCGACTCGCGCACTTCAGGAGTCGACTCGTTGACAGGTTTTGACTTGATCCTTTCTGTTCTTCTGTCTGTTCTCAGTCGGAGTCGACTCGTACTCATCTGGAGTCGACTCGAGCTCGTGCCAGTGAACTTGATACGCTTGGAGTCGACTCGTGATACTCGGGAAGTCGACTCGAGTCTCAGACATTGGTTCAAACAGACTCCTTAACTTATCCAACAATTATGAACCAAGTCTTGGGACACTTAGACAGGATTTTCACTGAAACACTCAATTGAATTCATTAGTAATTAAAAGATATACTCAAATGCTTTGAGCTCATCAAAATCAAATGGGGTTTTAATCAATCACTCCACAATCTCCCCCTTTTTGATGATGACAAAACATTGAGTATATGTAAAATGAATTGCTCAATAAATAATGAAATAAAATCCATAAATGAATTCAAATGTCTGGTAATTCAATTTATCCAAGCTTGAAAGGAGTGAAACATTAAATTTCGGAGTTAAAGCTCCCCCTTTCATTTGGAATTATATAAGCCTTCATATTATGCAATCAATTGTTTGGCTTATATGTCATTAATGATTTAGTTTGATTAAAATTCAGATTCTCCCCCTCAACATATGCATTCAACTATGTTTTGATTCTCTGAATTTCCTTTTAATGCTCTGAAGTTTTTGAACTGAATTATTTGGTTTTTAGAGGGAAAATCTGTCAATTTGTTCATGAGTAGGATTCAGCTAATCTCCGAATATCCCTTGAATAGATTCTGGAGATTACTCCATTAGGAGCCCCAAAAGAGAGATAATGAGCCTCGAGGTACCGAATCCACTTAGAACAAATTTGTGTGTGTTTTTAAGAGTTTATCTTTTTATTGATTTTTTTTACATATTTTATCCATGTTTCTCCCCTTTTACATATTTTATACATATTTCTCCCCCTTTTTGTCATCATATCAAAAAGGAGGTAATCACACACAATCAATGGCACAAATGGCACAACCAATCATCAAATGGCACAGAAATGAAGATAAGATGTCTACTCATTGTATTGATATGAATGTGAATACATTTGAGCATACAATAAGTAAAGCAAAACAATACAAAATAAAGCAAAAAGAACATCTATGGTCTCCTCGAGGATGAAGATCCCCCCTCGAGGATGTATCTCCTCCTCTCGAGGATGTGGCTCCTCCTCTCGAGGATGTGGCTCCTCCTCTCAATCGACTCTGCTCCATGAGGAGGGTGACTGCATCTGTAACATGTCCGAGCTGCGTGATAATAGACGTAGTGGCTCTGCTATGTGTAGTGGAGAGCTCAGTCACCGACGTCTGAAGCCCAGTCACTGACGTCTGAAGTGCGTCCAGCTTGTCGATGAGTACATTCGACAAGCGCTCGGCCCCCTCGGTGGTGGTGTGCATGTCACGACCTATGTCCTCTCGCATCTGTCGAGTGGTGCTCGTGACCTCACTCATGCTCTAGAACTGGGCCTGGACCAAACTCCGGACATTGTAGATCTCTTCCCGTATATGAGCCGTCATGTCAGTCACGGCTGTCAAGGAAGGGACCAACTGAGAAGATACGGGTGCAGGAGTGGGAGCAGGCACCGCACCTCGGAGCTCCCGAAGCAGCTCATCCCTCACCTCTCTGACTATCTCCTGTCGCAGCTCCCGGAGCTGCTCAGGATCAATCCGGACCGCCATAGAGGGTGGTGCCGAGGAGGAAGGTCCGGCGGAGGTGGTAGGAGCAGGAGGAGTGGATGGAAGGTCTGGATGGTCTGAAAGGTCTGGGTAGTCTGAATCGGGCTCAGGACTGGGTGAAGGTCTGGTGGTCTGAGCGGTGAGGGTAGACTTCCTAACCATACCCCCTCTCTCTTCCAAAACCCCATCCTGTGTAGGGTCCCCGCACGCGTGCGATCAGTCCATCGCAAAGCGCGAAAGGGCTCCCCCTCAGGAATGGGAACCTCGTACTCCCTAAACAGAAGGGTGAATATCATGCCATATGGGAGGGTGAGCCTAGGTCTATCTAGGGGCTCACACATGTATCGATATATGAGTTTAGGGAAGTTGATTGGGGTGTCATGAAGCATATAGAACATAAGAGCTAGGTCCCTCTCATTTACAAAATCAAATCTCCCTGTCTTAGGGAAGATGGACCTAGACAGTATACTCAAGAGGATCCGCATCTCAATCGGTAGTGAGCTGGCGGATACCTCGTCTACAGGTGACTGGGGTGGATGCCCGAGAACGGCCGTAAGGGCCTCAACTCTGTCCTCGGGATGTGTGGGAGCCACCCCTACTAGTGGAAGGTGGAGGATGTGGCCAATAAGATCCTCCGTGACAAACACAGGGACACCGGCTACTGTGCCCTCGATACCCCCATCTCTCCGATGGACGGTACCGTAAAACTCTCTAACGAGCCCTGGATATGTGGGGAGGTCCAATGTAAGGAAGAACTCTAAGCCCTGGACCCTAAGTCTTTCACCTATGGTGAACCCTTCCCGGGAGAGGAAGTCGAAATCGACATACCTCCCGGTGGAGACGACCTTCCCGGCCAATGGCCTCGCGGGAACCGCCCTAGGCGGGGAACGAGCCGGAGGTGGTTGCCTCGCGGGATCGTGCCGCGCCTTGGAGCGCCGCTCGGGACCGGCCTCGGGACGGGACCTCTTCCTAACCACGGTCTTACGTGGCATTTTGACCTAAAATGGAATGAAGAATCTAAAGGACGGAGAAGGGTCGACGGAGGAAGCTTGGGACGGACCGGAGACGACCTAGGAACGGACGAAAACCCTAAGAACCGGTGAAAAATCGACGGAAAAAGGGTTGGAGACGATCGGGGACGACCTAGGAGTCGGCTCTAGGGCTTTTTGAACAGTGGCGGCTTGAGAGAAAAGTGTTTTCGAAACGACAAATCTAGGGTTAAAAAGTCGGATCCCGACTGCGAGTCGACTCCACTGAGTCGCGAGTCGACTCGACCTCGAGTCGACTCCAGAGTATGCGCGAGTCGACTCTCCTTATGCGCCTGTAGGCCTCGAGTCGACTCCCGACAATATGCGAGTCGACTCCCCCTTAGGAGCCGGCTCTGTAACTTACTCGAGTCGTCTCTAACCTTGGCACGCACCTAAAAATCATGCTATAATCGTGCCAAATGAGGGAAAATCACCTAATTAAGATCTGATTTGATGATCATTGAAAAGGAACTCTATTTTAACCACATTGTAATCATCAAAATCAATGAATCTAGTGGAAACTACCACTAGGATGGATCAATCACTCCTAATCCCCTCCTAAGCACACTAAACCTCTCTTCACTTAGGGGTTTTGTAAAAATATCTGCTAATTGATTATCAGTACAAACAAATTGGAGTGTCACATCACCATTCAATACATGATCTCTTATGAAGTGATGTCTTATCTCAATGTGTTTAGTTCTTGAATGTTGAATTGGATTTTTAGTTAGATTTATGGCACTTGTATTATCACAATTAATGGGAATTTTATCTTGTTTAATGCCATAATCTTCTAACTGTTGTTTAATCCATAAGATTTGAGCACAACAACTCCCGGCTGCAACATATTCAGCTTCTGCAGTGGATAATGCAACCGAGTTTTGTTTCTTGCTAAACCATGAGATAAGGTTTTCTCCTAGAAATTGACACGACCCGCTGGTACTTTTTCTATCAAGCTTACATCCAGCGAAGTCTGAATCTGTGTATCCTATTAAGTTTAGGCTAGATTCTTTAGAGTACCATAGCCCTATGTTCTTAGTTCCTATTAAGTATTTAAAAATTCTCTTAACTGCAGCTAGGTGTGTTTCTTTAGGATTAGCCTGATATCTAGCACACATGCACACACTAAACATAATATCAGGTCTACTTGCAGTAAGATACAGTAAAGATCCTATCATACCTCTATAAAGTTTTTGATCTACAGATTTACCTGATTCATCTTGGTCTAATTTGCATGATGAGCTCATGGGGGTGCTGATTGATTTGTTTCCCTCCATATCAAACTTCTTGAGCATCTCCTTGATATATTTAGCTTGATTGATGAAGATGCCTCCTTCAGACTGTTTGATTTGAAGCCCGAGGAAGTAGTTCAGCTCTCCCATCATGCTCATCTCAAACTCACTCTGCATCAAATCAGCAAACTCTTCGCAGAGGCGATTGTTAGTAGCACCGAAAATGATATCATCAACATAAATCTGTACTAATAACATATCCTTATTTTGCTTTTTCAGAAATAATGTTGTATCTACATTTCCCCTAGAGAATTCATGTTCTAATAGGAATTTGCTAAGCCTCTCATACCATGCTCTAGGTGCTTGTTTTAAACCATAAAGTGCTTTGTTTAGTTTATATACATGATTGGGATATTGATGATTTTCAAAACCAGGAGGTTGTTCTACATATACCTCCTCATTAATATACCCATTTAAAAAAGCACTTTTTACATCCATTTGATATAGTTTGAAGTCCTTAGAGCATGCATATGCTAATAATAATCTAATAGCCTCAAGTCTAGCTACGGGAGCAAAGGTTTCATCAAAATCTATGCCTTCTTCTTGATTATAACCCTTTGCTACTAGTCTAGCCTTATTTCCTTATAACAATTCCATTTTCATCTAGCTTATTTTATATATCCATTTAGTACCTATAATTGGATATTCAGAAGGTCTCTCTACTAGATTCCACACTTTGTTTCTAGTAAATTGGTTTAGTTCTTCTTGCATTGCATTTATCCAATTTACATCATTTTCGGCTTCTTCTATATGTTTGGGCTCAAAGTGTGAAACAAAAGCTAGATGGTTATTCAAATTCCTAAGGGATGCTCTAGTCCTAACGGGTTGAGATGGATCATCTAGAATTAGTTCCTTAGGATGCCCATGAGCATACCTCCAAGCTTTAGTTAGCCCATGATCCACAATACCCTCTTGGCTTGATGATTCTCCTTCAATCAACTTTTGATTATTATCTTGAAATCCCATCTCATCTATCTTTTCTTCAAGTATTTCAACATCATCATCAAAATTAATCTTCTTACTAGACGAGATGTCACTAGAGTCATCAAAAACAACATGTATAGATTCTTCTATAACTAAGGTTCTTTTATTAAAGACTCTATAGGCTTTACTAGTTGTAGAATAACCTAAGAATATTCCTTCATCCGATTTAGAGTCAAATTTACCTAGATTATCTTTCCCATTATTATGAACAAAACACCTACATCCAAAAACATGAAAGTAATTAACTTTTGGTTTTCTGTTTTTCCAAAGTTCATAAGGTGTTTTCTTTATAATGGGTCTTAACAAAACTCTATTTAATATATGGCAAGAAGTATTAATGGCTTCTCCCCAAAAGTACTTAGGGAGGTTACTTTCACATAACATAGTTCTAGCCATTTCTTCTAGTGTTCTATTTTTCCTTTCCACAACTCCATTTTGTTGTAGTGTCCTAGGTGCTGAAAAATTATGGATTATCCCCTTTTTACTACAAAACTCCTCAAATGACTGATTTTCGAATTCGGTACCATGGTCACTTCTAATAGCTATTACTGAGTTATCTCTAGCATTGGTTACTTCTTTATGGAATTTCTTAAAGACAGAAAATGCTTGATCCTTATGTGCTTGGAACATGACCCATGTGTACCTAGAATAATCATCTACAATGACTAGACCATATTTATTTCCACCTAGGCTTGTTGTTCTAGTTGGACCGAATAGATCCATGTGTAATAATTCTAGAGGTCTAGAAGTAGAGACAAATTTTATGGATTTAAATGAGTTCCTAGATTGTTTGCCAAATTGACATGCTTCACATATTTTGTTCTTTTCAAATTTTAATTTTGGCAAACCTATCACGGAGTCTCTTTTAACTAGTTTAGTTATTGTGTCCATGCTTGCATGACCTAACTTACGGTGCCATAACCAACTAGCATCATTTTCTTTAGTTTCATTAACAACTAAACATTGGTTATGTTTTGCAAGATCTTCTAGGTCTACAACATATACATTTCCACGCCTAATCCCTTTAAAAAACTAAACTATTATCATTAGGATTTGTTATAATGCATAGTGATGGTTTAAACATAACATCATATCCTTTATCACATAATTGACTAATGCTTAACAAGTTATGCTTAAGACCATCAACATATCTAACATTATCTATAAAAGTAGAATGGGTGATTTGAACTTTACCAATACCAATGATGTGACCTTGGTTGTTGTCTCCAAAAGTCACAGCACCTCCCTTCTTAGCTTCGAGGGTGAAGAATTGATCTTTATCACCCGTCATGTGCCTTGAGCAGCCACTATCCAAATACCAGCAGTTTTTGTTGACCTTGGCTGCAAAACACTCCTACACAAGTAAATCATGTCATCTTAGGTACCCAAGTTTTCTTGGGTCCTTCATGGTTAGTCAAGTTGGTTCCTTTTGGAACCCATACCCTTTTTATTTTCCTTTTTGTTTTACTTTTCCTATAGTCACATACATTTACCTTATGTCCGATAGTTCCACAACAAAAGCAGGTTATTTTCTTAGTTTTAGTTTTCCCAGCTTTAACAAAGAAGTTACTAAGAAGTTTTTGTTTATTTCTTGGTTTATATCCTAACCCCGCTTTATTAAATACGGCTCGTTGACTATTAAGTATCATGTTTAACTTTTCAGAACTATAGGTAAATTTTTCAACTAAGGGTTTGTATTTGTTAAGTTCTTTAGTTAGTGTTTGATTTTCTGCTTTTAGATCATTAAGTTCTTTTGTGAGATCCTTGTTTAGGATTTGTTTATGGTTTTTGGGTTCTAATGTTTCTTTATTTAGCCTTTCATTTTCTTTAGTTAAGGTATTAGTCTTTTGAGTTAAAAGTTTATTGCTTGTCTTAAGTTCCATATTTTCTTTGGTGATTAAGTCCTTATCCTTAACTAATTTATCGTACTTAAGTATGTATGATTGATTAGCTATTTTTAGTTCTTTATTCTTCAGATTTATTGCCTTATATTCTATCATTAATTCATTAAAAGCATCATAAAGCTCATCAAAAGTAAAATCTAAAGGTGATTCGGATGTTACCTCACTTTCATTGGCCATGAAGCAGAGATTGGCCTTTTCCTCTTGTTCCTCATCCGATGAAGAGGATGATGAGTCGGAGTCGGATAGAGTCGTGACAAGAGCCTTCTTCTTTTTGTACTTGCTCTCCTTTTTCAGTAAAGGGCATTCAGCTCTTATGTGACCCGGCTTCTTGCACTCGTAACACCCAATCCCCTCGTTTTCCCTTTCCTTACCTTTGTCCTTGCGGTAGAAATTTGAGGGGCCTCTCCTTTGATGATAGGACTTCTTGTGGTTGATGAATCTCTTGAACTTGCGCATAAGAAGAGCCTCACCATCATCTTTCTCATCCTCTTCTTCGTCACTGCTGCTACTGCAAGATAAGTCCTTGTTAGATGAAGTAGATTTTAGAGCTATTACCTTTTTCTTATGGGAGGACTCTTCCTCGTTGTGTTGCTTCATGGTTAGCTCGTGCGTCATTAGGGATCCAAGAAGCTCCTCTAGTGGTAACTTGTTCAAGTCCTTGGCTTCTTGGATTGCCGTCACTTTAGCTTCCCACGACCTAGGTAGACACCGAAGGATTTTCCTGACAAGATCACTGTTAGTATAGCTCTTGCCAAGGCTTTTTAGGCCATTGACAATGTCTGTAAACCTAGTGAACATGCTAGTGATTGTCTCATTAGAATCCATTCTAAATAGTTCATACTTATGAACCAGTATATTTATTTTGGATTCTTTAACTTGATTTGTGCCCTCATGGGTCACTTCAAGTCTATCCCAAATCTCTTTTGCAGAGTTGCAAGTAGAGACCCTATTGAATTCATTTCTATCTAAGGCACAATAAAACACATTCATAGCTTTAGAGTTTAGTTGTGCCTTCCTCATGTCATGTTCATCCCAATCCGTTTCTAGTTTGGGTACCTTGACACCATCTACATATATGGATGGGATGTATGGCCCATTTACTACAATAGTCCACATCTCATAGTCTTGGGGTTGGATGAATATTCTCATCCTAGCCTTCCAATATGAGTAGTCAGACCCATTAAAGAATGGGGGTCTTTGGGTGGACTGACCCTCAATGTGGGAAGATCCAAATGGGGTTGTCATTTCGATCTTTTACTCTTGGGTGGAAGAGTTTAGGCTCTGATACCACTTGTTGCCCAGATAGACAACCCAAGAGGGGGGGGGGTGAATTGGGTTTTAAAATAATTTAGATAATTTAAAACGTTATGGATGATTAATTAAAAACTATTGCAAGTTATTTAATTAATTACTATGTGCTGTGAGTAATATGAAATGAGAAGAAGGAGAGACAATCAATCACAAACACAAGTTTTATAGTGGTTCGGAGCTAACCCTTGCTCCTACGTCCACTCCCCAAGTCTCACTTGGGAATTCACTATAATCTCCTTGGATTACAGCCGGTTGTTTTCCAAGCTCACAACCAAACTTGTTGTTTTACGAGCTCACAACGAACTCGGTCGGTTTTTCCAGGCTCACCGACTAGAACCACCCTCGATTGTTTTCCCGGGATCACAATCGAACCCTTACACACGTTGGTTTTAACTCGGCTCACCAACCAACCTCAATCCCCTTGATTCAATCCCCGATTGAACCAAGTAAATACAAGTTGTAGAAAGACAACAGAAAATGAGCTTCTCAAAAAGCAGATGAAAACAATATGAACAATAAATGAAGTTAAGAAGCCTCAAACGCTTTTAGATTGGAGATGAGGAATGGCTTCTTAAACTTTTGGTCTCCTCTTGAAAGAGTAGTCGACTTGAATGCAGGAGAAGGAGGCTTTAATTGCTGGGAAGATGTAGTTGGAAGCAGTAAATGCAGATCTTCCTCTTTTTCGTTGAAGAGCACGTTGCAGAGCTTGAATGCTTGATTAGTTGGAGTGAAATAGTTGTTCTCCCCCTTGCTACAGTCCTCTGTGGCTATTTAAGCCAACCCCCACGGAAACTAGCCGTTAGAGTGCTTTTTCTGCCCGTTCTGAACACTCTGCGCAGCCTGACAATATGACCGTTGGTGGGTTGGAGTCGACTCGCGCGATCAGGAGTCGACTCGGCTGTAGCGGGAGTCGACTCAAGCTTTTCCGGAGTCGACTCGGCAACTGTTCCAAATTTGAATTAAAGTTGCCTTCACGACTGGGAGTCGACTCGTCTTGACCTGGAGTCGACTCGTCAACTTCTGGAGCTGACTTGGCAATTTTGGAGTCGGCTCATCCACTGAAGTCCGTGGATCCAATTTTGAATTTTGTCCACTCGAGTCGACTCGACTGTCCTGGGAGTCGACTCGAATCTCAGAGCCCGAACTCCCGATCCTCTGTGTTTTGGCTTGTCCAGTCTTGGAGTCGACTCAAACTTCCTTGGAGTCGACTCGGCTCTCAGTTTCCGAAAGATGGTCTTCTGCCTTTTGACGTGAAGCTGTCTTGGAGTCGACTCGAGCTGTCTGGGAGTCGACTCGAATCTCAGAGGCAGTAACTTGGTTTTCTGTCTGTCTTGGGGTCGCGGTGTCTTGGAGTCGACTCGCGTATTGCGGGAGTCGACTCGAATCTCAGAGTCCATAAAATGGTCTCTGACTTTCTTTGTGTACCGCTGAGAGTCGACTCTTGCTTTCTTTGGAGTCGACCTGTCAACCATCGGAGTCGACTCGCATTCCACTGGAGTCGACTCGAATCTCAGACCCGAAAACTGCTCTCTGACTTTTCTGCCTGTGACTGCTTGGAGTCGACTCTTACTTCCCTGGAGTCGACTTGGTGAACATTGGAGTCGACTCGCGCACTTCAGGAGTCGACTCGTTGACAGGTTCTGAGTTGATCCTTTCTGTTCTTCTGTCTGTTCTCAGTCGGAGTCGACTCGTACTCATCTGGAGTCGACTCGAGCTCGTGCCAGTGAACTTGATACGCTTGGAGTCGACTCGTGATACTCGGGAGTCGACTCGAGTCTCAGACATTGGTTCAAATAGACTCCTTAACTTATCCAACAACTATGAACCAAGTCTTGGGACACTTAGACAGGATTTTCACTGAAACACTCAATTGAATTCATTAGTAATTAAAAGATATACTCAAATGCTTTGAGCTCATCAAAATCAAATGGGGTTTTAATCAATCACTCCACATCATCCCACTCATTTTCAGGTCATAATAAACCTATTTAGTTCAAGATCACTTTAGATGGTAATCGTGAATTTTTGGTGGGCTATTTGGGTGGATTTATCTGGAATCCAAAAAGGATGATGGTTTGTATAACAAGACTTATGGCATCTTGTCAAGTCTCGAATATGATCGGGCATACAGATCTTCAATCAATCTGAGCCATTAGAATTTCTTATTCTAAGAGTTGTTGGGGTCGGCTTCTTGTATTAAGAGTCATTGTGGTCAGCTTCTTAACTGAAAGTTATTTAGGTCGGCTCCTTGACCTGAGAGCCGTTGATGTCGGCTTCTTGACCTGAGAGCCGTTGAAGTCGGCTCCTTGACCTGAGAGCCATGTAGGTTGGCTCTTTAATTTAAAAGTCGTTGAAGTCAACTCCTTAACCTTTGCCCCTTGGTGCGGCCTTTAGAGGCCTTAAGCTTCGAGGCCAACTTTCCATAAATTGTTATTGCTCGAGATCGGCTCACGGAGACTGCAACCTTTTTGAGGTAGGCTTTAGAAAGCCATCTATATGTGAGGTAAAATTCAAGACCCTCGTCCCCCAGTCCGACCTTCGGAGGTTGTTAAGTTTTGGAGTTCATCTTATTGGGTCTTTCTTCTTTAGCTTGGCTCTAGGAGTTGTTGTTGAGTGAGATTGGCTTATCCTTTCCTTTTTCCTCCATTTCCAGCCTTAGGAGACCAAGTCATAGGAGTTTGTCTTAAGGTTAGTTTTCGGACTTGTACCCTCCTAGAGTTTGTCTTTTGCCCTTGTTTAGGTCACCTTGCAGGAGTTGCAATCAAATGAGATCAGTTTTCTCTTACCTTTATCCCTAGGTCAACCGGAGCTGCTATTGAGCCCAGATCTTTTCTGCAAGGTTGGAGCCACCTTCATGCTCGAATGAATCTAGGTCTTTTTTGCACGGTTGGAGCCGCTTTTGTGCTGGAATAAATCTAGATATTTTATTCACGGCCAGAGCCACCTTCATTCCTAGATGGATCTAGATTTTTTCTGCACATAAGAATTCAATTAAATTTTATTTAGCACTTACAATGGATTAAAGAATCTATTCAAGTGCTTGAGGTTGTGTTGTTGAGGTTGCAGTCCTATTAAGATCAATGCCAGGGACTTGTAGTTGATTGAGGTCGATCTCTCATTGCCTTTGCCTTTTTGCTGAGTTCGGACAAATTGTTGGTTAATGTCTATTTATAGACCGAGCTAGGACTTTTTCTTCAACTGGCCTTAGGTCGTGACCAATCTGATGAGGCTGCCACTTTTGTCCGACCTAGCCATAGATGGGATTTTTTTTCTCTGGTGATTTTTTGCCTAGTTGGCAAGGCCAGGTAGGACCACTTGTTATCCAAGCTTAGTCGGTGCCAGGATTTTCTCCATTGGTCGGTTTTGCTCAGAACTAATGAGGTCAAGTGCACCATTTTCATCCGATCTAGCTATAGCTAGGATTTTACCTTGGCTAGTGTTACAGCAACATTTATGATTTGAGGGCAATGGTTTATTCATAGTCTTAGATTAATTGGGGGTCCTATGGTTCCCATAGATTGGGGGTCCCATGGGTCCTACACCTGAGCGAACCACTTTTATAGTCTAACCTTGAAGGCTTGAATTCTGCAAAATTGCAAGCTGTGAAAGCTAGGTCTAATGTATTTAAAACCATTCAAAGTAGTAAGATCATGAATAATCAATTCACACATGGCGTATATGCACATACCTATAATAGTCAACTTTAAAGACCACGCAATAGCACGTATCTTGTAGGATAGTGATTATGGGTATCGATCCACAGGGATTGGGGTACAATTGTTTTCTTAAAACTTTGTAAAGAAGAGTTTGTGAAGAAAATTAAACTAAGCAATCTAATAAGGAATGCAATCAAAAATGATATAAGTAGGAGAACCCAGGGCAAGAAATTCACCTCTAACATAGGAACAAAGATTAATTGTATTTTAATTCGTTCTTGGATTAACATGCAAACTGGCTACAAGCCTTATAAGTATTCAACTAAAAGTTCACAAAAGTAATTTTAGGAAAATCCATCTTCGGTTGGCATGAGATGTCTACCCTAAACTAATGTAGCAGGACACCGCATCTTTCTTAAGCATGGATTATCTCATACTTACTTAGTGATCATGAAGAACATATTTAAAATCATAGAAATTGAATATGAGATAAAAAGGAATATTCATTGAGAACAAAGAAAAGTTTAGACAACTCCAAGAATAGAAATCAAAAATACAAAATCCTTATCCCTTTGTTAGGGCTGCATCCAGCTCTAGTGAAGAGCTCAGCCTTCTATAGAGTTGTAGACGACGGCAACGGTGCAGGAGGCTTCCATCTCATTTCTTCCCATCGGAACCTCTTCCTTCTCCCTTCTATGGGAACTCGGATAAGAAGAATGGATGATTCCTCCTCCAAAAGAATGGTCCCCTCGTGAAAAACTCTTCTCTTTTTATATCCTTCCTGACCCCTATTATCACGTGGAGGATCTAATTTTCGAGTGAAGAGATTCAGGCAGAGGAACGGCCTTCTGTTTCGTGGACGCGGGCGAGACGCGGAGAGAATCATCACGGACGGTTGGATTCTCTGAAACAGAGTGATCCAGAAGACTTTGAATTGGATTCGCAGCTGGACTCGGGAGGAGATGGGACGCTGGGAGATACGCACGTGTAACAGGAGAGATTTGTGAGCGGTGGATGGCGATGCTTGATTTGCTGGCTCCTTGGACGTGAAGCTCACGATGAGAGGACTCGGATTCTCTTCTGCTGAAGCAGGGGATACAGGTGGAACGTGGATGGCTGAGCGTGGGACGGGCAGAATCCATCACGGGTGGAAACTGATTGCGAACGAAAGGAAGATTAGCTTGATTCAGAAGAAAAAATTTGGGAGGATCAAATCCAGAAGATGAGCTAATCGTGGAGGTTAGGATGCTGAAGATTGCATGCGGACGGAAGATTGCTTGGCTTGCATCACGGGAGGAGTCTGTGGATGATGGAATGGGTCTCGGCTCTGTTCCGAAGTAAGAGAAGACTGTGGACGTTGAGAGGATCTCGGAGGTTGAGTGCGAATGGGAGGAATCCGAAAGAAGATCTGGGAGGAGATCAAATCTAGAATAAGAAATCTGGGAAGATGAGGGTGATCACATGCGGGATGCTCATGGGATACTCGGATGCGGTTGAATGCGAGTGGCTGAGGTGTGAAGCAGAGGATGGTGAGGATGTTGCTTGGGATGGCTGGGCTCTGCTTCACGCGCCGAGAAAGGAAGTTGATGTTGGGGTCGACTCAGGAGGATGTGGAGTCGACTTCGATGAAGTTGGGTTCGACTCGGGAGAATGTGGAGTCGACTCCAATTGGTTGGGGTCGACTTGGGAGGGTGTGGAGTCGACTCCAATGAAGTTGGTTGGGAGGATGGCTCTGTTTTGAGGTTAAAAACAAGGAAAGCTTGGGCATGTGGAAAGAAAGAGGCTTGTTCGCACAAAGAGAAAGAAATTGATGGGATGCAGTGGGTTCAGGCATCATCCAATTGATTTTGATTCGACCTGCATGCATTAGGCTTGATCAACAAATAATCAAATCAAACTTGAATTACCTCTAATTTATTAAAATGTGATGATGAAAGGGAACACATTTTCTTATGTTTAAATCTAAAAATATATGCATAAAAATAATAATAAGTGCTATGTAAAATAGATTAATTTATACATTATTTAGCACTTATTAACCTATTTGAAGCCTATGAGATACTTTGTGGCTTGGTTTGGCAACCATTAGCTTGTTGTCTCCACTAGTGTTTCAATCTTGGGCTACCGAGCTTGACATATTTTTCCATTTCATATGCTAGTGGAGCCAATTCAATAATGTTGATGCGCTAGATTTATCCAAAATGATAAAAAAAATAGAGAGGTGTCAAATTCATTCATAGTTGCAAGTATGCGATGAGTCGAAAAAGTAGATACAAAAAGCCAATCATAGAAGCAGAATTAGGAAATAGAGGCCAAAAACAGAAAAGGGCATACCTGAAAACATAGGAAACTGGTTTGAACAGGTCCCAAATTGGTTCAAAAATGGGTAAATCAGGTGGTCAAAAGGTATTAGGCATGTCTGGACCAGTTTGGTCAAAACAACTGGGCTAGACTAGTCAACTCTAGATACTTACACATCATACAAGATGATGTGGCGACTAACTTGGCATAGATGATGAGGTGGCTACTGACATGTTCAATTATCTGGCTGTTTATGTAGAAACTAATTGGACTAGGGTCGACTTAATCAAATTGGTTGCCGGGTTGGACTTTCTTTCAGATTCACATGAAACAACTCTGACCCACTCTCCTTATTCCTCACGAAGGGTCAGACCAAGCCCTAATCACAACAGCAACAACAACATGAGTAACAACCTCCAGCTAGTTGTGATGGGGCTCATCCTTGGGGATGAAGACGGGTTGTAACTCAGCCACCGTCAACATTGGCTTCTTCTTCTCAGCCATCATGATCATGAGGGTGCGACACTTGGCGTAAGTGGCGAGGTGTTGGCTAGGGACGATGCGGTGATGGGACTTTGGGAAACAACAGCAAAGAGAAAAAAGAAGAGTAGCGTAGAATAATCTGAGATGCCTACTTGGTACCCTGAGCCTCTATATGGAGTCCTTCTCCCATTAGGATTGGACTCTTTAAAGCCCCGAATCAAGTTAATAGCTATATCTTGGCTTTTTTATCTTGATTAGTTTAGAAATATAAGTACAATGAAACTGATTACCGCCTATGCCAGTTGTGATATGCATGCTTGGTTTTGGTCACATCACTTACCTAAGCTAAGCCTAGCTCAAACATAATTGGGATGGGGTGAGGTTTAAGGGTAGGGTCAATAGCGGCCACCTCCACAGCCGTTCCGACTTTTCATGCAATGTATCATGTAGACCATTGGATTTGCTCAATGTCCTAGGATGTGCATCACAAAAAAACTTGTGAGCAATTCTAATGATGAGTATACTATATCTATCCATCACAACAAGGGTGCAGTCTTATCAACATCCATCAAGACTACAAGTAAATCCCCTGAATGTAAGTCACAATCCAGTTGGACTTGGTTAGGCTAGGATGGTCCACATGGAAGTCGCTCAATTGTTATACTGAGTGTATTAAAGTCTAACTTTAGTAATGGGTTAGTAACATATGTCAAGTTTTTACGAGATCTACAAATTAAAGATCTTTTATACTCAAAAGCTTTATTTGATTCGTAAATAAATTGAAATACGTCTGAGTAAATCTACTTACTGGGCTTTATTCGATGCCAATTTGGCACCATTATAAATCTAGTTGAACCACGAACATTTTGCTATTTAGATAGGTCAAAAATCACCTTTTCACATGCATGTTCTTATTTAATAAAACTAGCTGACTTCCTATTCGGCTTCTGAATGATCAAGGATATACCTAGATAAAAACCATTTATTCAACTTTATTATGCCGAACCACTATTCCTGTACTGGCAAATTAAGGGGAGGGCACCGTTGAAATTATACAAACTGAACAAATACCTACCTAGATACTTACTCCTTTTAACTTTGATTATTTATTCAACTCATTTGATGGAATAATTTTATTGTAGAGCTAAGAGCTAAACCTCCATTTCAATGTTTCAACCCCCAACATCTGCTTGATGTTCAAATTATTTGATAAAATCATCTGCAATTAAAAATGACTGAATAGTTTACTCAGGTTTGTTAGTTTTTGTTTCAATATTTTTGGCACAAATTTATTCCTATTCAAATAATCTTAATGTAACTGGGTAGAACTAAAAGCAGTAAAATGTCTATGTTCTCCACTACTCAAGAATAGGGATGCAAATGGGTTGGGTTGGGTCATGAGTGACCCCGACCCAATCCAGTTTTTTGTTTGGATCCTAATTTTGGACCCAAACTTGTCCAAGTCGGATCGAGTCCACCGCTATACTTTTTGATTCAACAGGTCATTCGGGTCGGATCGGGACTTTGTATAATCCAGATCCAACTCAAAAAATTCGGATTTAGTTCGGTTTGGATCCAGTTCAAGTCAACTCATCCATGGCTTCAGAACTTGTATTTGTACTCTCGTGGGTTGCAGCCTGTTGGACCAAATAATTTTACAAATTTGGATCGGAGTCGGGTCAAATCGTAGAATTCAAATTCCAAAATTATCCAAATTTCAAATGGGTCTAGTCGGGTCAGATCGAGTTTGAATTTAGTAAACTTAGAGTCAATCCGAAAAATGAAACGGTTCAATTTCAGGATTCGATCTGACTCTACGAGTGGAATCGAAATGGGTCAGATCGAGCCATAGATCAACACAATTCAATTGACTCGGGAGCGGTGAACTCAGAAGCGCGAAACAAAGTGGGCAAGTTTGTATCTTTTGCGCCGACGAAGTTTTTACCCTCCTTTGCAATAGTGGAGTTGGGATTTGTGCAGGTGGACGAGTGCAAATGTTTAGAATGCTTTGAGAGCCGTGAGGATCGTGATCCAACGGGTGAAGTCAAGAAAGAACATCAATCGTTCTTTCCGAACCCAAAATAATGACGGCTTTTCTGCTTTTGGCAAGGCAACAACGTGGGGTCCTCCAAAAGTGCAAGTCCGTGTCATTCGCTAACAGCCAAACTAGCTTCCAGACGTCACCAGTCAACTTCTCGGTGAAGTCCGGTACAAGTGCAGAGGCAGTAGAACTCTAGAAACTTCTAAAGTGCAGCGGTCAAGTGGAGTGACTACCTCTAGAAACTTCTAAAGTGCACGCGGTCAAGTGCAGTGACGACATTGGTCCACAAAGCCAATGCCTATTCTTCCTATGGCAGTGTTTAATTAAAAAGTTGCACAAATAAGAACGTTTATTGCACGGGGGTATTAGCACCAACCAGGTGAAAATCTATTTATGTCGGCGCCTTTATTCGGGAAAGAAATATACGTGCATTCTCCACTCTTGAGCGAACCGCTCCTTTTCCCTTTCTAGCTCTCATGGGACATGATAAACACGTGAAAGATGTCTTTTTATGGAAGTGTATTCTATCAAATTTTTATTTATTTATTAATGTTTTTTTGCACTTTTGTTAATCCTCCCGTGTTACTTATGAAGCAATCAAGAGTTACAGAATGCATTTGGCGTGCACATGAAGATAAACCTGATTATTTACTTTGATTTTGATATATGGATAATTAACAAAATATAGAAGGCATGACTTTTTTTTTTAATGATGATATAGCTCGAGAGTGGATAAATAGGATTCATTTTTCATGGATTTGCTCATTGATTATGAATGTCTTCCTTGCCATTCCTTAAGAGAGAAGGCTTGCTAAAAGCATATTTTACCAAATGAAATAATATGTTTATCAGCTCTTAAATGGCAAAATTGGATAAAATAAATAAGATATGTAACCTTGAGATGGATGTAGTTGAATGTTTCAAATTATACTGGTGTTTATTATTAATAGTAGTGTAAATGAGAAATTTTATGACCACATACATCTTAGCAAACCCTCCTTACCTGTTATCGTTTCTCCAATAAAAATTCTATCTTATAAAAATTTTATGAATTATTTATGATATGTCCGCAAACCAATGAATAAATTGCATAATAATTTAGTGGACCATCATATCCCGAATAATTCATGTATTTTTAAAAAGTCACCAAATATTGTAGTTGTGATCCATCTATAAACCTACAATAATGGGTAAGTGGATTGTGTTGATATTTGCTTAGAACATGTGGTCTTATTTTGGAGGTGTTAATGGGAGAGTTGATAAGAT
This sequence comes from Phoenix dactylifera, assembly GCF_009389715.1. Classification (NCBI taxonomy): domain Eukaryota; kingdom Viridiplantae; phylum Streptophyta; class Magnoliopsida; order Arecales; family Arecaceae; genus Phoenix; species Phoenix dactylifera. Next base: position 113,403 of record NW_024068614.1, read on the forward strand.
CACTTGAGGTTTGTTCTTGATGGTGTGTGCTTAAAGTGCTACCTTCGCCATAACAAAAATAAGGGCATTTAAAGTTCTAAAGGGCAAGAAAAGGATATTACTTTGGTATATATTAAAGCATGTTATTGCAAGAAAAGGAGGGTTGGAAATGGATCGGATATCTAGATATTAACATTAGTAACCTTGTTGTATCAGCCTACACCTATAGTGTATCGGCTTGCATCCTTATTTTTTTGAACTTTGCCTCCTTTGCTATATCGGTCTGCACCCTTGGAGTTTCAGACAGTAATATTGATGTTTGAGCATGTTCCTCTCTTTGTGTTTCGGCCTACATTCTTGATGTTTTGACTTGCACTTTTGGTGTTTCGGCATACTCCTTGGTGTATTAGCCCAGACTCTTAGTGTATCAACATGAATCCTTCATATTTCATCCTGTATCCTTGGTATTTTGGGCTGTACCTTTAGTATTTTGGCCTATATACTTAGTGTTGTAGCTTGCACCCCCTTTGATGTTTCGGCCTGCAACTTTAGTGTATCTGCCTACACCTTTGGTGTTTCGACATGATTTTCTATCACTTAGTAAGAGGCTAGCATTCTTCTAGTAGTATTCAACTTACTAGCCATGTAGTTTGACCTGCTGTCAATATACTTCGACCAACTAATCGAGTTTAACTTTGACCTATAGAGTATAACTTAGCTTGCTGGCTATTTACTACTTCAGCCTATTGGCCGAGTAATTCAACCTAGTAATTCAATATATCTTCACCCTAGTACTTGATTGAACGATAATATCCTTCAAAAACTTCTTATTCAACTTGCGCATGATGTCCATTTTGAATAATGGATGGTCTTCTGGTCTCTTATTGATTAGTATTTGAATTATATATATTGGTCTGGATGTAGTATAAATAATGCCATCCATATCACATCAATCGACAATCAGGAGGGTGATGGGATGCATCTAGCACCACATCCATTAGGCTAACTTTGGACAAATAGTCATCTAGCTTGGTCAATTTCAAGGAAAATTTAATCGAGATCTTGTAAACCAATCATTCATTTGCTTCACTTACTAAGGAGGTTGATAAATTCGTCTCTTAGGAAAGGTGAACTTGAGTAGCAGGTACATACCATAGAGAATTTGTTAAAGGCGAGACCAAAACTTGAGCAACTAGTAAAAACCATGGAGGATTTAGTAGAGGTAAGATCAATTGCTAAGCTTACCTCCTAGCCTATGGGTATTTGGATATAGCAAATTTGGAGGAATGTAGGCTATTGACTAGTTAACAGGTTGCTCCCAAGTATATAGATTTGGTGTGTATGGCTGTTGATGATGATGAGGTGGTGGTATCTATTGCCTCTTAGCCCTTAGAATAGCGATAAGTTGTAGTGTACTCTATAGGGGGATTGAAATGCTGCCCTGATTAAGCCCAAAGAATAACGCAGCTATCGCAATATATATTGGGATGTCGATTCCACAGAGAGAAAGTAGAAACACTAAAAAAAACTACAAAACTAAGAAAAATATCAAAGCAGTAAAATGTGATGTGAATGTTTAAAAGTAAATTGACAATTAGATTGTAGTAGTAAAAAGATGTGACCAGAATTAATGGCAGCAAAATATCAGAAATTTTTCACTTGAATCAGGTAATTTCATTCATATTTGATCCATTGGATAACTCAATTAGAGATCATAGCACTAGATTCTCTAATCAGAAGATATATCCTTACAATCAAAATATTTAATGGGAATTTTAGAAAATTATTCTTCTCTTTTAAAATCAAGAATTGTTATCCTATTAGACTCAAATTCAAAGATAAAAATATATCCAATGACAATATTTTAGCAGAAAATCACGCTAACTAGATAAACAATCAAATCTAGATATAATCAAGCTCCTCAATAATTCTATAGAAAAAGACATGGCTGAATCTATGAAAAGAATTAGTTCAAGATTATCCCAATATGAGAGAAGATCTATTGATGAGAGATGAAAAATAAGAATTGTATCAACATGAGAATCTATTACATAGGTCAAATATAGCTGAAACTACCATCATCCAAACGAGTTCATCCCTAGCTTCACCAAAGAATTAGCTCTCCATGAATTGTGGCTCCTCTTTATGATTTCTTTGTAATGCAGCTTTTTCTCTCCTAGAACGGCGAGCTCTCCCAAGTATATATATGGTTTTGGGGGTAAAAACCCTTGGAAACACGACTTAGACCTGCTTGTATGCATTTTTTCGACTTTACCCTCGAGCACCAACGTCAGCATGAAGTTTGAGAAGCTCTCTAGAATGCATCTTATCTCCAAAATTTATGTTCTTATAGTCACTGGAAAATCCTAGAAGTCTAGTTTTCAACAAAAATTTGAATCAGCTCAATTTGACTTCTGTAGCTCCCAAAATTATCAAAATACTACACAAAGATCCGATCTATCAGGGCCCAGGCTGGCGGTTTAGGAAAACCTAACTTTGCTACCTCATAACTTTCTCTCCGGAGCTCCAATTGACCTGATTCTTGATGTATATGAAATCTTCATGTCTACTTCATCTCCAACAAGTTTTATTTCATTCGAACTGCAATGGGGCATTTAATCTTCTTAACTCCATTCCTACAATAAAATCACCAAAATCAATTAAAACTTGGACACTTTGCGAAGTAAAGCTCATAATAGAAAAATATCATAAAAATGCCCAAATCATGCTTAAGTACTAACAATTTAGCCTAAATTGGTTAGTGTTAAAAGGTATATTTTCATGCACATATCATGCCCCCTATTTGTTGCCCCAAGGGGATGACTGGTTCTAATGATAGGCCCATGTGTCGGTGTGATTCTATTGACATTTTCTCTAGTATCCATCTGCAAACTAAGATGGCAATTATCCATCTTAGCTTCAATTATCGGCCTGATGTTGACCCAGCTATTGGTGACTACTCGTTTGGTTTGACCTTCGGCATTGACTTATAAGGTATCTTCCTTATCACCTTGGCATGTAGCTCCTGAGGACTCTTGCTTATTCTTCTTATAGACTTAAAATTGAAAATTAGGTTTTCCCAAATCCTAACATTTTCATATTATAAAAATAACAAATTATTTTACCCACCATAGGTGTAAGATCAGCAGGTTTTGCCACAGTATGTGCTAGAGTGTACTATAGTACGCAATATTGGGTCTAATAGCAGAAATAAGCCTTTCAACTTGCTCTGTTCTCAAAACCGAAGTTGTCCAATTTTGCTTTGCAAGTGGCTTTCGCATGATAGCCACTTGGCATATGAACACTTCCAAAGGCCATGTCGCTTTCCTCCAAGAAGACTTGAGCAATATCCACCTCTTATAAAAGATTGGCTAGCAAACATGTCATTGTTGTTTGGAGATGATCCACCTTTTCCTCGGCAGTATGATGATAACTACATGACTATATCCCAATAGGCATGCCAAAGAGCTTGTTTCCTCTCTCTTTTCTGTGTGGAGAGAGATGGGCGTACCATAAAACCTTGTTTGCATGCAGAGATAAGAATAATGATAGTAGCATAGATCTCTTTTAAGGACTTTTAATACCATCACATTATCTATTCAAAAGAAGAAAGGTAGAGTATATCCAGGATTACAAAGTATTCTACTACTACTCTTGTGAATAAACTAGAATCTTACTGAGAAACAAAGTATAAAAGTTGAAAGGTAAAAGCAAGGATAATCTAAAAGATCAAGATGAACATAAGCAACAATATTGATTGATTAGCTAAAAGGTCTTTTTCTCAATATTATAATATGATATTTATAAATGGCTCTTCTTAACTAGTAAGATGGGTGCCGCTACTTATCTTCGATACTTGTCATTTCTATCATGTGCCACATAGTCCACTATAGCCATGCTTGATAGGTAAGTGCTACCCCACCTCTCATATCATTGATAGTGGAAAGATAGGTACAATTATTTATGGACACTTGTTCTTGCTATTGTATGCTACATGGGACACTATTGCCATGCTAGTAAGCATTTCGACCACTCATATGCATAGGTAGTAGTAATTACTGGCCAATCATCATTCTTGGACTTTGCACTACTGAACCTCATCATGAGTTGATAACACTTGCTCTTCTCGGTCAGCACCACAACCATTCAGCCTGCACCCTTACTGCATCAACCTACACGCTTGGTGTTTCAACCTACACCCTTGCTGTTTCAACCTACTCCTCCCTTGATGTCTCAATTTGCACCCTTGGTGTATTATGTTGAATCCTTGGTATTTCAACCAAAATTCTTGGTGTTTTGGCCTGCATCCCAGATGTTTCTGCTTGTATCTTTGGTGTTTCAGCTTGCTCCTCCCTTGGTGTATTGGCTTGCGCCCTTGGTGTATCGGCCTGAATCCATAAAATTTCAGTCTGAATTGCCTATAACCTTGGTGTTTTGACATGTACTCTTAGTGTTTCAACCTGCAACCATTTCGATATTTCATCCTGGAACCTTGGTTTATCGGTTTACACCTTTGGTGTTTCAGCTTGCTTTTTTGACACTTGGTAAGATATTGGCTTGCACCCTATTTACTGCATACTGCGAAATCACTGTGACAACCTAGTGGGAATTTCTGGTAGTGGCACAGTAGCTTCTCCTCTTACTCTCCTCCCTCAATCACCCCACCTTGACAATTGTATCTATGTGGTCCTTCAAGGGCTTTAGGTCCGCATCCTCTTCCCCTCTCGTCCCTCTGCTCCCTGCCATGACAATCGGATCTATGTGGTCTTCATGGCTTCAGCGTCGCTGCCTCCTCTTGTTCTCCCTAGACATTCCCACCAAGAGGATGAGGTCCTTTTCTAAACCTACTTCCGTTCTTCTTCCTTGTTTTGCTTTTGGGTTATATATAAGGAGGTTGTGATGATTCTTGGTAATGGTTGTGCAATGGCGAGCCATTCTTGAATGATCTACCACTATTGTTCTACAGGTAACCATTTGCAACCATTTTGATTTGTTAGTTGTAGGAAAAAATGGTGAAATCTGAGCCTTCTTTTCTTTTCCCCCTTCTTTGGATTGTTAAATTTTGGGTTTTCTTTTTCAAATTTTTAGTTTTGAATCTTTTTAATTTCTTTATTATGATTGGATTGCCATCATACTCTGGCATCATGCTGCCCTCCTGTCATCACCTCCTGAATCTAAGAGTTTGAGAACTATCAAACCCCTTCATTGAGCCCTTATCATAGTCAAGGGCATTTTAACCCTAAGATTGTCATGTGACCATCACATGATATGATCTCGTGAGCTCATGTAAATAAAAATCGACGGTAGAGCTATATTGCACCACTTAATGAACTTTGAGGATCTAATTAAAACTTTTTGAACTTGAGGGGTGATAAGTGAAAATATTCCTATTTTGAGGGGAGGTTCGATTAATTTATATAAATTTTATAAGAAAAGAGACTCTTAACTCCCAACTGGCTAAGATATTTTTTTCTTTTTCTCCAAGAAATCTCAAATTTTCATGCATTGTCTCCTATCATCTCAACTTATTTTATCTTATTTGTTGATTTTGGACTGAAAAATAAAATGAAAATGTTAAAAATAAAATCAACTAGCAAGTGACTTTGTTTACTCATGATAGCAAACTTATAGGGAATTTTATTTACCCGCAAGCCGAGGTCGCAGTAACCACCATGTACTCATAGGGAACTCTCCCCACGAGCATGCGGACATCTCATCATGATATCATAATCAAATTAGGCAATAAAAATAATTTAAATAATAACGTTCAAATTGTAATTATAATGAGCTAGACATCCTAGTAAGCAATGAATATTTTAGCTGGATAAATCATGTAATAAGATAAATAATCATTTACAGAGATAAGCATATGAAATTCATCAATTTTAGCCAAATCCAGATATGCAACATTATCGAAATATTAGACACAATAAATTCAACTTTTCTCAAAATTCACAATCGTTCATAAATTAATTTCTTTCAAATCATCAAATTCAACTCGACAACCAAGAACAATGACCATATCAAAGTGCCACCGCATAACCTTCAATAGTAGGGTATCGAAGTGCCAACATATAACCTCCATTGATAGGGTATCGAAATGCCAACGTATGTTGCCCAGATAGACAACCCAAGAGGGGGGGGTGAATTGGGTTTTAAATTAATTTAGATATTTAAAACTTTAAGGATGATTAATTAAAAACTCTTGCAAGTTATTAATT
>NW_024068615.1:0-119515 GCF_009389715.1 Phoenix dactylifera
CCAGTTCACTAGATCATGGAATCTACTGACACTCTCCTTCTCTTTCCATAGAAATATTCGCCTCATTTTATTGATTCTGTTTATCAGCCATCTTGGTAGCTTGAACATTGACATAAAATATAATGGCAAGGCTGGCAATATTATGTTAATCAAAGTGATTCTACCACCCCAGGATAAAAGCCTCCCTTTCCATGACTCTAATCTCGAGCTGATCTTCTCGAGAAGGGGCAGCCAGCACTGCTTAGGAAGATTCCTATCACACAGAGGAAGACCTAAGTAGGTTTAGCGGAGGGTCTTATTTGCAATTCATCCAGGTGGCAAGCATGGAAGCTTCCCCATCATCCATATTCATGTCTAAAATAGAGCTCTTATGAAAGTTAATTCTCAAACTTAAGGCATCTTCGAAAGTAAGAGGTATCGCTTATGGTGCTATAATGCTCTCTTTGTTACCAGCACAGCATAAAAGCGTGATATCTGCAAACTATAGTCTCTTAATGCTATTGTAGTTTTCATTACTGTCGAAGCCTTTTGTAACAACTCAGGACTTTACCCCAAAAATGCTAGCTAAAAGATATTTTTTTGAGTTTCTTAGTCTTGTATAAGTATCCAAAATCTTCTCGGTGAATAACTGATCTGTAACTAAACACACGTCCGCATGGGTCTTCACATACTTCCTCCGTTCAAGTCCTAACATCCTCATCAGGCTAAGAGTTCAAATTCATTCAAATCTAATCACAAGCACTACGATCGGCCTGTGGTCAACCTCCATAAATCTGTACTGCAGTGTCTCCTAGTCTACATAGGCAATGGGTCGAGTTCTTTCTGATACCATTTGTAACAATTTAAAACTTCACCCCAAAAATGTTAGCGGAAATATATTTTTTTAGATTCCTTAATCCTATATAAGTATCTAAGATCTTTCCGTCGAATAACCGATGTAGAACTAAACGCATGTCTGCATAGGTCCTCACACCTTCAATCAAGCCTAGGAATCTGGCTTGTTTAAGAATTATAGAGAGAATATCAGCCGTTGGAAGAAAGAGAGCTAGCGAGAGTGGATCATCTCGCCTTAAATCTTGCCTATATTTGATCTATCTTCTAGGTCTTTCAGTCATTAAAGGGGCATCAGAAATCGAGGAAAGAAGAATACGAACCCACACAATCCATTTATGAGAAAAGGCTATGGTCCGTAGCACTGCAAATACAAAATCTAGCATACATAAGATACCTTTCTGTCCAATTCTCCTGCAGCAAGTGAGTATCTAATGAAAGTTTTAGATAATTTAACGGCCTTTGACAAGAGCAGATTGAAACTCATCAATTAAAATAGGAAGAAATTTGGCAAGTCTCACCTATAAAACCTTCAAAAATAATTTTATATAGATTGTTGAGAAGGCTGATCGGACGTGGATCTCGTGCAGTAGGCATACCTTCTTTTTTCGAGATGATAGATGTGTAAGCAAAGTTCAACCGTAATAAGTCAAGGCCTCCCTTGTGAAAATCCTCCAGCAGCAAGAGCTTCCAATGACCCAAATCATATGGTTGCTGGAGTACAAAGGCTAGCTTTTACCCAACCTAAGGGGCTGCAGGAGCTTCTAATGACCCAAATCAAATGGTTGCCGGGAGAAACTTCAATCAACAACCTGTTTGATTGATTCTTAATGTTCTGCCCTTTACACTTCCGAGAGTACAGGTTTATATAGACACCTTGAAAATGACATAGCATTAAACAAAAACAACTTTCAAGATTAGCTATTTAACAGCATAGTCTAAATATAACAAAGTAGGCTATTAATAGAGTTTACTGAAAAACAGCATCAGTTCCAATACGCATCAGCTTCAATACTCCTCCTTGATGTATTTTTCTGAAACTCCAAGCATCTTTCTTAGGAACTGAAACTTGTCTCTAGGAAGAGCTTTTGTGAAAATGTCTGCAACTTGTTCTTCAGAGCTGTAGAATTTGAGTTTAATTTCTCCTTTTGCTTCAACTTCTCTTAAGAAATGGTACTTGATTGCAATGTGTTTAGTTCGACTATGATGAACTGGATTCTTAGCCATAGCAATGGCAGATTTATTATCACAATAAATCTCCACTGGACCTTGCTGTTTTTCTCCCATGTCTTCAAGAATTTTGTTCAGCCAAATAGCTTGATTTACAGCTCCAGCAGCTGCAACATACTCAGCTTCTGCGGTTGACTGAGCAACAGTAGCCTGCTTCTTTGATCCCCAAGAAAACATTCCTGATCCCAAGTTAAAATAATACCCTGAAGTGCTTCTCATGTCATCAACTGAGCCAGCCCAATCACTGTCAGTAAAGCCAGTTAATTTTGAGTGGGAACATAACTTGAACCATATGCCAAAATCCATAGTACCCTGCACATATCTAAGAACTCTTTTAGCAGCACCAAAATGAACTTGGCTTGGACTTTGCATAAACCTGGACAACAAACTAGAAGCATACATAATGTCAGGTCGAGTGGCAGTTAAGTATAGCAAGCTGCCAATGAAACTCCTGTAAGCTGCAGCATCTGCTTTTTTAACCCCATCTTCCTTTTTCAGCTTTTGATTTGCAACTAAAGGTGTTGCCACTGTTTTGCATCCTAGCATTTTGAATTTTTTCAATAAGTCTTTTGCATACTTTCTCTGTGATATGAAGATTCCTCCTTCTTGACAAATCTCCATTCCAAGAAAGTAATGCATTAACCCCAAGTCACTCATTTCGAAGGTTTTCATCATATCTTGCTTGAACTCTTCAATCATTTCTGGATTATTTCCAGTGAAGATCACATCATCAACATACAATGAAACTATAAGCAAAGCTTTACCCTTGAATTTCACATAAAGTGTAGGTTCACTCATGCTCCTACTGAAGCCTTGATCACTGAAATAGCCATCTATTTTTCCATACCAGGCTCGAGGTGCTTGTTTGAGCCCATATAGAGCCTTTTTCAATCGAAGAACTTTTCCTTCTTCTCTTATAAAGCCCTCTGGTTGATCAATATAGACTTCTTCTTCTAGAACACCATTGAGAAATGCTGACTTGACGTCAAGTTAAAAAATCTTCCAACTTTTCTGAGCTGCAAGTGCAACAAGTGTTCGGATTGTGTCTAACCGAGCAACTGGTGCAAAAGTCTCATTGTAATCAATCCCTGGCTGTTGTGAATAGCCTTTAGCAACAAGCCTTGCTTTGCATTTTTTTTAAGGAACCATCAGAGTTAATGATGACCCAAAGATTGATTTAAAGATTGATTTTGATGATCACAAAACCTTGAAGTATAAATACTAATGTTTGTGTTGCAAGGAGAAAGATATTTATTTTGCAAGGAACATAGCAAGTTGGAAGAACACAAGAAGGCCTCCAAAGCTCTCAAGAAAAGTTGGAAGAAAGCTACAATTTATTAGCCCAAGTTTCAAGTTCAAAGGATTCAAGTTGGAGGAGCAAATTCAAAGGAAAATTCAAAAAAATAGTCCCCGAGTCGACTCCTGAAGAACTCGAGTCGACTTCGATGGTTGGCAGGTCGACTCCAAAGAAAGCGAGAGTCGACTCGCAGTGTTATACAAGGCAAAAGTCAGAGACCAACTTTCGGGCACTGAGAGGCGAGCCGACTCCCGCAAAGCCTGAGTCGACTCCGAGACAGCGCGACCCCAAAAAGACAGAAGACAGTATTGTTGTCTCTGAGACGCGAGTCGACTCCAAGACAGTTCGAGTCGACTCCAAGGCAGCGCTACTCCAAAAAGACAGAAGACTGTTTTTCGGATACTGAGAGCCGAGTCGACTCCAGAACAGTTCGAGTCGACTCCAAGACTGCACGAGCCAAAAGACAGAAGATCGGGAGTTCGGCCTCTGAGCGCCGAGTCGACTCGAGTGAGCCAAGTTGAAGAATACATCTATGGATTCCTTGGGATGAGCCGACTCCAAAAGTGCAAGGTCAGCTCCAGATTTTGGCGAGTCGACTCCGGGTTAAGTCGAGTCGACTCCCAGTCGAGAAGACCACTTTAATTCAAATCTGGAACAGTTGCCGAGCCGACTCCAGAAAAGCATGAGTCGACTCCTGCTACAGCCGAGTCGACTCCAGATCGCGCGAGTCGACTCCGATCCCAACGGACACATTGTCAGGAGTTGCAGACTGTGCACAACGGCTCTATTTTTGTCTCTAACGGCTAGATTTCTGTTTCCACGACATCTAAAGCTATAAAATCAAGAGGAGAGCTAGGGGAGAAGGTATGGAAGTGGGAGAGAACATTTAGGGAAAAAATTTCAAAGAGATTACAAGGGAAATCTTCCATAAGCACAAAAGGGCCATTCAAAGTAAAATAGAGAGAAGAAGAGCATCCAAGTGAATCCCAAAGCTTCCTCTCCATCCGTGTGCTGCCTCGGTGATCCTCTACTTCGTGCAAAATCAGAAGAGGGTCAAGTAAAGAAGAAGCCGAGTTCCTCCATCTACAAATTTGTTTGAGGGCTTCATCTCTTTACTTTACTTATTTATATTTGCTATATTTGCTTATTTGAGAAGCTTGTATTTGATTTAAACTCTTGCTCTATTATCTTGTAACTTGATTCAATCAAGGGATTGAATCAAGGGGTTAAGGTTTGTTGGTGAGCCAAAGGAAAAACCAACTTTGTAAGGTTGTGGTTGGTGAGCCTTTGGGAAAACCAACTGGGTTGATTGTGAACCCGGAAAACAATCGTTGTAAGGTTGTGGTTGGTGAGCCTTTGGAAAAACCAACTGGGTTGGATTGTGAGCCCGTGAAAACAATCGGTTGGTTCTAGTCGGTGAGCCTGTGAAAACCGACCGAGTTCGTTGTGATCTCGCAAAACAACAAGTTGGGTTGTGAGCTTGTAAAACAACCGACTGTAATCTGAGGGATTATAGTGAAATTCCCAAGAGGTCTTGGGGAGTGGATGTAGGTGCTGGGGTGCCCGAACCACTATACATCTTTGTGTTTGTGATGCCTTATCTCTTGTATTTCATGCCTTACATTCATGCTTGATTGTGTAATATCTCTAGCTTTGTTTTCTATAGAGTTATAAGTGATTGTTTAGAATTTGCTTAGCTTCCACTCCATTCTTACCATACACATAGATTAAAATTGATCATACAACTAAAAGTTAATTTTAGATCAATTGCACCCTAAAGCCATAGTATAATTGCTCTATCTTAATTTTCCACTGCTTTACTTGTAATTGCCTAGAGCTTAAGTAAATAACATCTTATTATTCCGCTGCATTCTATTCAAAGTAAAAATTAGGAAACATAATTTTTAGAAAATCCAATTCACCCCCCCTCTTGGGTTGTCACCTTGGGCAACAAGTGGTATCAGAGCAGGTGCTCAAGATTAATTGTTGATCTCACGATCAGGAGCCAAAAATCATGACAACTCAAATAGATAGTTTTCTAGGAGAGGGACAGTTAATTGATAGACCTCCACTATTTAATGGCATAAACTACACATATTGGAAAGCACGCATGCGCATTTTTATTCAATCACAAAACTATTATTTATAGAAAATCATAATAAATGACCTTCACACACTGTCTCAAACTATTAATGAAAAGGACTTAGCATAATTGAATGCTAATGCTATGAACATATTATATTGTGCTATTCATGAAACGAAGTTTAATGAAATTTCTGCATGCTTATCTGCTAAGGAGATCTGGGATACTTTAGAAAATATTTATGATAAATCTCAGATTAGCTCACATGTGCTTCAATTACATACTAACAATGAGACTGCAGAAAAAGGTGTTGAATCTCCCACCTCAGCCGAGTCGACTCCCAGGTTGTCCGAGTCGACTCCTAGAGAAAAATAGAGACTTAGTTTTGGAGATCCTGTGAACGAGTCGACTCCAAGTATTTCAGAGTCGACCCTCAAGTTAACCGAGTCGACTCCGACAAGGCCCGAGTCGACTCAGAGGCAGAACAGTTCAAAAGACAGAGAATCATCTTTTAGGCCTCTGAGAACGAGACGTCTCCCGAAGATCTCGAGTCGACTCTCAAGTCAGTCGAGTCGACTCCAAGTAAACCCGAGTCGACTCGAGGAAGAAAGAACAACAAAAAGATTAAAAAGCTTCCTAAAGACAAAGAAGAAGAGGAAGCAAGAAGAAAGAAAGAAAGAGATAAAAAGGAAGAAAGTTTTGACCAGGGAAGAGTCAAGCAAGCAAATGAAAGCTAGGAGCAACAATGATGATATTAGCTCCAAAGAACTACAAGAGGTAACTAACTTTTGCTTTATGACACAAGAAGATAAGGTAAAATCTGAATCTACTCTTACATCAAATAATTTTCAAGAAGAATTTTCTTATGATGAACTTTTAAATGCTTTTCATGATTTGTATGGTGAATGTAGAAAATTAGCTATGAAAAATAAAAATCTTAAAAAGCTAAATTTGCAAAGTTCAAAAGAAAGAAATTCTATTGCTGAAATACAAGACAAACTAAATTCTGAAAATAAAAGCTTAAGGTTAAATTCAGAAGAATTGATTCAGAAAAATCATAGCTTAATCAAAACAAACCAAAACTTGAGTAAAGAAGTTGACCAACTGAAATCTCTTATTAACAAGTTTACTGTAAGTTCAGAAAGATTAAAAATGATGTTTGAAAGCCAACATGCTGATTTTGATAAATCAAAATTTGGCTTAACTCCTTCACTTAGCAATGAATCCCTAAAAAAAATGTTTTGAATTTGTCAAGCAAATCATCAAAAAGAATAACTTATTTCAAACATGAAAAGAATGGGCATAACAACTTTACCTATCGTTCTAACATAATTAAATCAAGTGGTAAAGTTATTAAAATTAAACAAATCTGGGTTCCAAAAGGAACCATATGTCCTAACTCTCAAGGACCCAAGCAGGCTTGGGTACCCAAAATGAAAATATAGACATAGATGTGCCAAGATACCCATGGAACAAATAGATTCATACAAATGGGTGTTCTAGACACACGTCAAAAAATGAAACTTAAAACATACTTATGAAAAGTAATTTTAAATAAAAAATAATAATAATAATAATGAAATCAGTAATCCTTGCATCTCATCATTATTTTTGGTTTAGTATTTGATTAAAATATGAATTGCAAGTATTGATCAATTTTGTGATATAGAAAATATTTTTGGAAATATAATCAAATCACTTCATTTTATAGTATACTTTACTCACTATTGGATAAGTTGCTAAATGATTAATCAATTTATTAAGAATAACTCTATGAATTCTCTATATGCTTGATTGAGAGTTTTTATCCATGGCATTATTGTTTATTGATCATAGATATGATAATGTGTACTTGGTGTGCTTTTGAATATATACACTATGGATACCAAGATTAAAGAAACCATCTTTGGCATATAAAATCAACTCATGCTAGTATGTACTTAATCTCAAAAGACCTTGCCATTGGCTTACTTAGATTATCTTCTGAAAGGTCAAAGTTTGCTATGCATGTTAACTAAGGAAACAAACAAAAATCAATTTCTAAATCTAATGATGTTGTTTCCAATACTAAGTTTTCAAAAGCTTACACTGGCTTTGTTCTTGGTACGTAAATTGAAATATTTTCTGCATTGGCACAAACTCACAAAAAGGGTCAAATGAAAAAGGTTTGCAAACTATGAAAATAAAGAAGTATCATGGGATAGTCTTGAAAATCAATTTTTATCAAGTTGTGCATAGAAAATAATATTGAATACAATTGTTTCAACACCAAGGACACCATAAGTAAAATAGGATTAATAGAATTCTTGAAGAAATGAAAAAGACAATTGTGTATGATAGTCATCTACTTAAATGATTTTTAAAAGCTATCATCACTGCTTGTCATATATATGATTTATATTAGATCTATTTTTGATGAAAACTCCTTTTGATCTTCTGAAAAATAGAAAATGAACTATTGCATATCTTTCATATTTATCAGTAGTATATGTTATACTTGATATGGTTTCTTGAAAGTAATGCCAAATCTGATAGAGATATGTCTATCCTTGGATATCATTCATCAAGCAATGCATATAGAATATTCAATGAAAAGATTTTAGTTGCAGAAATATCAATTCATTTTATTCTTTATGAGACTAATGATTTATTATCAAGATACTAAAATCAAATTATATATATATATGGTTAATCTTTTACATATAACAATCTGAAAACATGTTAATAATTAGAACCAAATTGAGTTTTTCAGAAATGCACTTAATGAAGAAAAATTGATGACTACTAAAAGACTAAATCAAGAAAAGATGAAATAGATCTTGATGAAATTCTTGCATGATTAGAAGTAAAGATCAACATTATCATTTGCTTGCTTTATGAGCTTTATATTCTATCATTTGCATGTTAATTAACCACCATATTTGAAAACACTCATTACAAATATGATAAAGCAATATATGATTTGAAACAAGCATCAAAAGCATGATATAAAAGCTTAAGCAACTTTTTTGATAGAAAGTAATAGTGATAAATCTATGCATCAAAAAGAAGAATTTGTGATATCTTACTTGCTCAAAGTATACATTGATGACATTATTTTTGGTTCTACTAATGGAGATTTATATGAAGATTTTACTAAACTCATGCAAGGTGAGTTTGAAATATGTATGATGAATGAATTAACATTTTCTTTCGAACTCCAAATTAAGCCAAACAAGAAAGGGGATCTTCATTGACCAAAGTTAGTCCACAAGAAAACTCTTATAGAAGATTGGCATGAAGAAGGTATGTCTATGACCCCATCTTGTAGAATTTGAAAAGGATGAGCTAAGTAGATCTATTGTTTTAAAGCTGTATTGAAGCATGATAGAATAATCATTTTATCATACAGCTAGTAGACCAGATTGTATGCTCATCATGTGCCCTTATGCAAGATTTCAATTTAACTTTAATGAATCATATTTTATTGATAACAAATAAATCATAATCTGAATTTTGATAGAAACAACCGTTTAAGATAAGTTGATTAAAACTTAGCTAACATGTCTTATTGATAATTATCTTAAGCAAATAGAATCTAAACTAAATTGATTTTGGAAATAAGAAATTGATTTGATCTTGATGAATCTTTCTATTGCCTCACATGCTTGTCCTTGAACCATCTTGATTAATGAAACTATCTCTTTAGTTCAAGTGATATGTGCTTGCTTATATTTAGGCAATCTCTTGAGTAAAGTGACTCAACATGCAACTATTGTCATATCTTATATTAAGTCATCTAGTTAAAAAATATGTTGGATGAATGTTTTGTATCTTGAAGAAACTAATGACCTTCTTTCAAGAAAGAAAAGGAGTTTGTTAATAATGCAGGATCCTTGAGCAAGAAAATGAGAGATTTCAACTTGAAGGATATCTCCATGTAAGATACAATAAACATTCACATGCAAACAAGAGAGAGGACCTTCTTCAGCCAAAAGTTCATACATAAGAAATCTAGTAGGTATTTGACTGAAGAATGCAGAATGAATTGGTAATTCTAGATACCTCTCTCATAAATTAATTGAGCAAAGTCAATAACTTAAATCTTATTATGGCATGATTAAGGTCTTTAATTATTAATTTTTGATATCATGTCTATATATATATTGATTGACTTATACTTTTAGAAATTGTTTCATGGTTTGCCCAAACTAAAATATATCTTTGCCTATGTCATAACCATGAAATACACAAGTTTATGCTTAAAATTTTGATTTAAAATAACTTGTGAGAAATTATGAATCCTTGAGCACAATGAAAAAGTTGTTTGCATGATATACATCTATATGATACATAAGATTATTTCTTTATTCTGCTCTTTCATGTAAATTACTTGAGAATAACAAAAAGAGAGAGAGATAAAGAAAAGAAAATGGATATTATTCAAGAGATGTAAAATCTAAGCAAAGGCAAATACTCCAATCTTAAGGAAAAGCAAAACAAGCATAATATATTCGGCACATTTGGAAGGGATAAAATCCGTAATTAATTACACTTAAACAAGGAGAGTTTGAAGTAAATATTTTAACATTTCTATATTGCTCATCATAGGGATGGTGCCAATGGGGAGGCTAGTGGCAGTACCCGGCACTATTTGACCCAACTATTCGGTGTAGGATATATTAGGGACGGCATAAGAGGGAGGCTAGTGGTAGTACCTCGTGCCCCTTCCAACTCCACCGGATAGGAAGCAAATAGAGTATAGAGCATAAGAAAGTAAAAATGAAAGAAAAAGTAAATGAAAATATATAAGAAGAATCAATTCAAATTTTTAGTCACTTGGAAACACACCTTAAGGATGAAACCAGTGCAAGATTATAATTAAATAGGGGGAGTTTATTTTGATCCTTGACATGCTTACTCTTATATTCTAATGCATGACTTAACACATAATATATTTTGCATATGGCATGATGCTTTAAATTATGGATTCTCAATATTTTGTAATGCTCCATGCTTGGACAATTTGATTGAATGTTTAAAATACTACATAAAGTTTTTTTTTTATAAGTAATATTAAAAAGAAATTTCAGTTTTATCATTCACGATTATCTTTGAAAGTTAAATAGATTTACAAAAAGAAGAAGAGAAGGATATTTCTATTTAGGCAAAATGAATTGATCTTGATCTATCTTTTTACTTGCCTAACTTTGATACATAATGTCCTAATACTTGTTAAAATATTCTTTATTTTGTATCGAAACTCAATATTAAATACAAAGATTCTGAAAGTGCTCGAATGTTATTGAAATATGTGTTTTCAATCTTAGTGATTTAAGATGAGCTACAATGTAGAAGATACATGTCTCAAATTATCATTGTGAAAGCCTTCTTGGAAATTCTTATGAAAATTCAGAAACTGATTTTGTATAAAAGCTTAAACTTAACTTAAAAATGCTTATATCGTTACATCTTTGTAACCTTAGTTATATGCTTCAATGATCACGTCATTCAGAAGAATAACTCAATATGATTTCTAAATGAAAATTTTAATATAAGAAAAACAGAATTAATTTTGATGCCTTGGTTGATTGTCTCGATACGCATCCGAAACATATCTTTTCTTATCCTTAAAGTGTACTAATATTGGTCTAAATGATGTGTCTTTCAATGATCTTAATTGCAAACAAATATTTTTAAATATATGATTTTATTTTGATATTAAAAAGATTTATTGTGCTTCATGTATACATTGCTGAAAAACTATGATTAAGAAATTGAGTTCTATAAATATATCTACTTCAATGATCATCTATATGTTTTTCTCTCCTACATTATTAAAGACTTCAATCAATATATATATATATATATTATTAAGAGAGTGAATGATCTTAAGTCTAGAAACATTTCAGCTCACTCAAATGATTCTTAAAAGAAAGAAAATGTAAATGCTTTTGAAAGAATTTGAGCTTCAAATGAATCATTTTCTGATTAATATTTCAGTACATTTTCTTAAAGATTAAGAGAAAGCATAACTTGTTCTTGAAAGATTAAAAATAGTGATTGCTATAAATTTTGAATAATTCTAGATCACTCTACATTCTTGATATCATAAAGTTTCAGTTTTATTCACGTTTATCATTAAAATCTGAAATTCAACAAAAGAAAAGAATGATTAAAGAAGAATGCATCTTTTGAGGGGGAGCTTTAGATATTCAGTATCTTATCCTAAAGTTACTTTAATTTGATGCATACCTTGATTTTTTATGGATTGATTTTGATGAACCTCCTTATATTGCAAGACTTGCTTTAATTATATAATAAGTTTATACCTTGAGATGAGTTCTATAAAGGTTGTCTTATCTCAAACATTGAGTCTTATGAAAATAAGCTGAAACTTATAAAAAATATATTTTCGAGATTGACAATTTTATTGAATTCTAAACTCTTAAATGGAATGATCAATTGAGGGGGAGAAAGAAAATTTCAGAAGGAGAGATCTTATGGAACTTAATCGCATAAATCCATAACTAAAGGAGAGAGAAAGAACACCAAATAAGAAGTGATCCTAATTGCAATTCAAACAGTTGATCTTAAGAGCCTCTAGCTTAATGAAAAAGGGGAAGAATAATGTTGAACTTCATTGAGTATCTCTTAGAAAATCTATTTTGGAATTCACTAATGAGTTCTTATTGGCTTGCTCTTTAGAACTTCAATTTTGTGCCAATTCATTATTATATGTATCAAAATGTACTTATTTTTAAAGGAATAAAAGAACTTTGAAATCATACTTAATATATTGCTATTATACTCCAAAAAGAAAATTAGTTCAATTGCTCTCATGCTGCTAAAATACTTAATATATTGGGCAAAAGATCTTAAATGAACAAGCTTTCATACTTATTATTAAAGAATGATTAGATTTTCATTCGTGCTTTCTTTGAATATCATTCTTGGTACTTCTTGAATTAACTTGAGAAAGTTTCCACCTACACTTGATTTGAAAACTATCTTTGGAACTACATTCGATGTGTTCTCATTATAATTGGCTCTGATCTATGCTCATTAATCTTTTTCTAACATTATTGCCTTGAGTTATATGATTCATATTCTTGCAATAATTTGACATACAAATCAGAGTACAAGAAGAAAAAGAAATATTTGAGTATTCTTATCTTTGTGCTTAATGTTTCATTATCTTGCAACCTTTTTGATGTTGTCAAAAAGGGGGAGAAATATCTGATTATATGCTCATAATGCTTTATGTTTTGAATTGAATACAAATCAGCTTAAATTGAAATATGTTGATTGTGTTAAGCTGATTAAATCTAAAGCATTATCATGAAGTATATTTTAAAGATATATATTTTCAACTTCAAACAACTTAGCTATGCATTACTTCTAGAACACAATATATTTTATATTGCATATACTCCAAGTTTTGTCATCATCAAAAAGGGGGAGACTGATGACCCAAAGATTGATTTAAAGATTGATTTTGATGATCACAAAACCTTGAAGTATAAATACTAATGTTTGTGTTGCAAGGAGAAAGATATTTATTTTGCAAGGAACATAGCAAGTTGGAAGAACACAAGAAGGCCTCCAAAGCTCTCAAGAAAAGTTGGAAGAAAGCTACAATTTATTGGCCCAAGTTTCAAGTTCAAAGAATTCAAGTTGGAGGAGCAAATTAAAGGAAAATTCAAAAAAATAGTCCCCGAGTCGACTCCTGAAGAACTCGAGTCGACTCCGATGGTTGGCAGGTCGACTCCAAAGAAAGCGAGAGTCGACTCTCAGTGTTATACAAAGCAAAAGTCAGAGACCAACTTTCGGGCACTGAGAGGCGAGTCGACTCCCGCAAAGCCCGAGTCGACTCCGAGACAGCGCGACCCCAAAAAGACAGAAGACAGTATTGTTGTCTCTGAGACGCAAGTCGACTCCAAGACAGTTCGAGTCGACTCCAAGGCAGCGCTACTCCAAAAAGACAGAAGACTGTTTTTCGGATACTGAGAGCCGAGTCGACTCCAGAACAGTTCGAGTCGACTCCAAGACTGCACGAGCCAAAAGACAGAAGATCGGGAGTTCGGCCTCTGAGCGCCGAGTCGACTCCCAGAATTCACGAGTCGACTCGAGTGAGCCAAGTTGAAGAATACATCTATGGATTCCTTGGGATGAGCCGACTCCAAAAGTGCAAGGTCAGCTCCAGATTTTGGCGAGTCGACTCCGGATCAAGTCGAGTCGACTCCCAGTCGAGAAGACCACTTTAATTCAAATCTGGAACAGTTGCCGAGCCGACTCCAGAAAAGCATGAGTCGACTCCTGCTACAGCCGAGTCGACTCCAAATCGCGCGAGTCGACTCCGATCCCAACGGACACATTGTCAGGAGTTGCAGACTGTGCACAACGACTCTATTTTTGTCTCTAACGGCTAGATTTCTATTTCCACGACATCTAAAGCTATAAAATCAAGAGGAGAGCTAGGGGAGAAGGTATGGAAGTGGGAGAGAACATTTAGGAAAGAGATTTCAAAGAGATTACAAGGAAAATCTCCCATAAGCACAAAAGGGCCATTCAAAGTAAAACAGAGAGAAGAAGAGCATCCAAGTGAATCCCAAAGCTTCCTCTCCATCCGTGTGCTGCCTCGGTGATCCTCTACTTCGTGCAAAATCAGAAGAGGGTCAAGTAAAGAAGAAGCCGAGTTCCTCCATCTACAAATTTGTTTGAGAGCTTCATCTCTTTACTTTACTTATTTATATTTGCTATATTTGCTTATTTGAGAAGCTTGTATTTGATTTAAACTCTTGCTCTATTATCTTGTAACTTGATTCAATCAAGGGATTGAATCAAGGGGTTAAGGTTTGTTGGTGAGCCAAAGGAAAAACCAACTTTATAAGGTTGTGGTTGGTGAGCCTTTGGGAAAACCAACTGGGTTGATTGTGAACCCGGAAAACAATCGTTGTAAGGTTGTGGTTGGTGAGCCTTTGGGAAAACCAACTGGGTTGGATTGTGAGCCCGTGAAAACAATCGGTTGGTTCTAGTCGGTGAGCCTGTGAAAACCGACCGAGTTCGTTGTGATCTCGCAAAACAACAAGTTGGGTTATGAGCTTGTAAAACAACCGACTGTAATCTGAGGGATTATAGTGAAATTCCCAAGAGGTCTTGGGGAGTGGATGTAGGTGCTGGGGTGCACCGAACCACTATACATCTTTGTGTTTGTGATGCCTTATCTCTTGTATTTCATGCCTTACATTCATGCTTGATTGTGTAATATCTCTAGCTTTGTTTTCTATAGAGTTATAAGTGATTGTTTAGAATTTGCTTAGCTTCCACTCCATTCTTACCATACACATAGATTAAAATTGATCATACAACTAAAAGTTAATTTTAGATCAATTGCACCCTAAAGCCATAGTATAATTGCTCTAGCTTAATTTTCCACTGCTTTACTTGTAATTGCCTAGAGCTTAAGTAAATAACATCTTATTATTCCGCTGCATTCTATTCAAAGTAAAAATTAGGGAACATAATTTTTAGAAAACCCAATTCACCCCCCCTCTTGGGTTGTCACCTTGGGCAACAGTTAAGTTTTCTTTTGAAAATCCATTTAACTCCAATAACTTCTTTGCTGTCAGGATATGAGACCAGCTTCCATGTATCATTTTTTTTTCTATCATTCTGATCTCCTCCTCCATTGCATCTGCCCAGATTTTTTCTTTTACAGCTGCTGCAAAATTCTCAAGTTCTACAGAGGAGTAATTGCAACATTCATAAATCTCACTTAAAGACCTTAGCTTTCTAGGTGGAAATTCTGGTGAAGAAGTTTCATCCAAACTGCCTTGTGATCCATGTGATGAAGTTGGAGTCATTAGCAGATTTCCATGCCCTTCATTTCCTTCATTTTGAATCTCAGAAATAGCAAGCTGAGATCCTCTTCTTTCTGGTATAAGGACAGTTTGATTGGACATTTTTCTTCATCCCAATTCCAAGTGGCTTGTTCATCAAACTCGACATCTCTACTTGTAACAAGCTGTTTTGACTCTAAGTTATAGAGTCTATACCCCTTGGATTGAGTGCTATATCCCAGAAAAACTCCTTTCTCAGATTTTCCTTCAAGCTTGTGTCTTTTCTGTGAAGGAACATGAATATAGCAAATGCAGCCAAAAACCTTCAGATGACTTGCAGTAGGCTTTTGGCCACTCCAAGCCTCAATAGGAGTTTGATTAGGAACAGCTTTTGTTGGACATCTATTTAGCAAATAGATTGTTGTATTAACAGCCTCTGCCCAAAACATTTTTGGAAGGCCTTTCTCCAACAACATTGATCTGGCCATCTCCATCACTGTCCTATTTGTTCGCTCAGAAACTCCATTTTGCTGTGGAGTGTAAGCTACTGTCAATTGATGTTCCATCCCCTCTTCTTCACAGAATTTATCAAACTTTCTTGAGTTAAACTCAGTACCTCTATCACTTCTCAAAGTCTTGATCTTGCAACCACTTTGATTCTCAACCAGCAGCTTGTACTTCTTGAAAATCCCAAAAACTTCAGATTTTTCTTTGAAAAAATAAACCCATGTCATCCTGGAGTAATCATCTATAAACAAGATGAAATACCTGTTTTGGCTTTGAGAAGGTGTTCTCATTGGGCCACACACATCAGTATGAACAAGCTCCAAAGCTTTTTTTGCCCTCCAAGCTTTTTCTGTAGGAAAAGACTGTCTATGTTGTTTTCCTAGCATACACCCTTCACAGACTGACATATGCTGGTCTAAGAGAGGTAAGTCTCTTATCATGTCCTTTTGATTCAACAATCTCAGTGCATTAAGGTTGTAATGTCCAAACCTTTGATGCCAAAGAGTTGTATCATCAAATTTAGCCATCATAGCTTTTGGGAAGTGCCATTGAATAGGAAAATTTCTACAATTTCCCATTTTCACTTTAGTCACTTCTTGATTATTGTTTTTCAGATCATAAATAGTGCATGACTCCCCTTTAAAGTATAGAGAGTACCCATTCTGCATCATTTGACCAACACTTAGAAGACTTTGATCGAGACTTGGAACAAATAGAACATCCTTGATGAATCTGGTTCCTTTCTTGGTTTCCATAGTGATTGTGCCTTTTCCTTTTGCTTCCACCAATTCACCATTCCCCAATTTGACCTTAACATTGACAGACTTATCAATTTCTGAGAACATACCTTCATCTGGAGTCATATGGGTGCTACACCCACTGTCTAGAAACCATTCTTTACTTTTCTGTTCAACAGCGGCTTGATATGCAAAGAACAAGTGCTCCTCCTTGTCTTCTGTATAATTGGCCTGTTGGTTCTTGTTTTTGAACCGACAGTCCTTCTCTACATGGCCAAACTTCTTGCAGTATGTACACTGAGGCTTTCCGCGATGAAAACAGTCCTTTTCCAAATGATTGGTCTTCTTGCAGACACCACAAGGTGGAAATTCTCCTTTTGAAGTTCCTTTTTTCTGAGAACATTCTCCTCCTTTTGGTGTGCTTTTGGACTTCTTCTTGAAATCTTTTTGTTTTTGGTTTTTCAGATTAACTTTCAACTGGAATGCATTTTCTAGAGAGACTTCACTCCTGTCAATTCTTTGTTCGTGAGCTTGTAATGATCCCATCAACTCAAGGACAGTTAAGGTTGAAAGATCCCTGGATTCTTCAATTACAGCAACAACATGATCATATTTTTCTGTCAAGCTAATCAAGATCTTCTGAACAATTCTCACATCAGATACCTCTTCTCCGTAGGCACGCATCTGATTTACAACCTCAATGAGTCTGGTGCAATAGTCTTTTGCATTCTCATATTCCTTCATTTTAAGATTTTCAAGTTCTCTTCTCAGACCTTGAAGCTTGATTGTCTTAACTCTAGTATTTCCTTGAAACTCCTGCTGCAGAATCTCCCAGGCCTGCTTTGAAGTTGTTGCTCTCATCAATCTCGGAAAGATTGCTTCATTCACAGCCTGCTGCAGAGTAAACAAGGCTTTAGCATCTCTTTGCTTGTCAATCTTGTTTTGGGTTGATTCTGAAGTGCCTTCTGCTGGAGCAAAAACCCACTTTCAATAACATCCCAAAGATCAAGTGACAGGAAGAGAGTCTTCATCTTGATACTCCAATAATCATAATTCTCACCACCAAATATAGGAACTGTGGTAGATGAACTAGGAGCAGCCATAACGCCCTTCACAAATCGAAGATGCTCTGATACCAATTGTTAGAAAACAATGGAAAAACAGAGAATTGCCAGGAGAAACTTCAATCAATAACCTGTTTGATTGATTCTTAATGTTCTGCCCTTTACACTTCCAAGAGTACAGGTTTATATAGACACCTTGAAAATGACATAGCATTAAACAAAAACAACTTCCAAGATTAGCTATTTAACAGCATAGTCTAAATATAACAAAGTAGGCTATTAATAGAGTTTACTGAAAAACTGCATCAGTTCCAATACGCATCAGCTTCAATAAAAGCTATCAACATTCTGACAACAATGAGCCCTAGCCTGATGGTGTTTACAAAGGTAGCAGGAACATCAGTTATTTGTCATGCAGCTGGACAAACGTGAAGAAAGAATTGTCTTTGCCTATGTGGAAATGGAAACCAGATCACACAAACTTTTAAAGGAGGATCCGATCTTATGGGGCACATTGTTTTGCTTGACTCCGGTGTAAGGAAAAAAGCTGGATGCTCAGGTTTAATACAATCTGCTTGCTTAATTATGGAGTCATAACGAGTATAACAACCCTCATGCCTATTATGTTCGAAACCAGAAAGAGAATGCTAGGGAGTAGAAGGCAAAGACTTAAGTAATGAGGTCTTTGATATTTCTTTTGAACAAGGAACGTGCCTCATCACTAGATTATTCTTTTGTCTCTTTAATCTTCAACAAGGATGATAAATAGTTCACTTGTCAAGTCAAAGATACCCTGTAAAGATTGGAATTTTCTGAATATGCAACATTTGTACTGGAGATACTGATAGACAATCATATATAGCTCTATTACCTTATGTAGTCTTTGTTTTCTTTTTTTTTTGTTTGTGTTTTATAAGGAAATGGGAGGCAAAAATACCACCCAGGCTTTATAGAAACATATGGAGTTCTTCGTTCATTCAAAATTGCCCCAAATCAGTAAGCTTAATGATCCTGAAACTAGGACGTAGAAAGCTCAGAATGGCTAATTACTCTTTACTTTTCTCGTAGATGATTTGTGCATTTCTCTATTTCTTTCGCAGGCTCATTCTTTAAAGGCTCATCTTCAGCTCATAATTGTATTTCTTTTATAATTACCGCCAGTCATTCTCAGACACAGATTTCATAAATACCTCCTCTATTCTGTAATGATTGTTGAGAAATATAAAAAGAATTTTATATGCCCATGGAGACGGTAGATACATAATTCCTTTGGCAGGCAAGATCCAAAATAAATAAAAGAGCATTTTTTTTTTGCTACAATAGATGACTCATGCATACACTTCTAGTATAAATATATCCAAAAAAGTTAAAAGATAATAAGTCTCGGAGCACTTTAGGCAGCTCCCTCTCACCAATCCAGAAATCTCTTTCTAAGTGGTCAGCCACATACGAGGCTACCCAATCCGCAATCTTGTTAGTCTTTCTCTATATATACTTGGTCTAAAAGGCAATGTCTCCACCCAATATGGTCCGAATATCACTAAGCAATGGGTGGCAACCACCCATGTCGCTGGTGCACCTCTAAATCCAGCCGATCACCGTAACCGAGTTGCCCTTGAGAAGGACTATGCTGGCCTGCAGCACATGCTGGGCATGACATAGCCCAGCTCAAACAACCCTCAAGTCCCTCCCAAAAATAGAGATGTCAAAAATTTGGCACCCACCAGCAACAACCACCTTAGAACCAATTGAAGTACAATTTTTTGACTTCTCTTTTTTTTTTTTTTGCACAACTTTAGACTGCCATCTTTTTCCCTAATTACGAAGGAAATTGTTTTCTGAATTTATTTCAGTTTTTCCTGATTTTTTTGTGAAATTAGTGTTTCCTCTTTTGACATAAATTGCTATACTTATGATTATTTTGTACATGATTTTTTTAATGTGTGTAGTATTTTTTTTCTTTCTGAACTTTTTGAACATTCCCTTTCTATTGATTTTTCTTTTTGAAGAGTAACATTAAGAATCTAATTTACTTCGGGAGAAAAATTGCGAAGGAATTATTTTTTCCCTTCCTTTGTGCATGTAAATTTCCAAAAGAAATAAGAAGTCGAATTTTTTGAGTAAATTCTTTTGTGCACGTACAATTTTCCTCAGTAAATGAACAATAAATTCCTTTTCAAAGAATTTCACTAAAAATTTAATTTATAAAATAGTAGAATGAATTATTTTTTCCTTTTAATATGAAAATCAAATTTATTCCTATTTGAGCAGTCAGAGAATAAAAATTTTTGGTTCAAAAGAAATGTTCAAAAAGAAAAAAAAAATCACATGCAAAAAAAAATATCACTAGCAAAAAAAAAGGAATTATTTTTCCTTTAAAAAGAGAACACTTTAAAAAAAGTTAATCTATTTCTGTCTGAAGAGTCCCACTAAAAATCAAATTTAGACAATATTATAAATGAATTATTATTATTATTTTTTTAGTACAACGACGACTCACACACAACAGGTATGAGTGCGGCACATAAGATCAAGAAGGATAAGAGAATACAAAGGAGATGAAACCAAGGAGTGGTCTTCCCAAGTGAAACCCCTAGAATGCTGAGTTGCAAAGGATGCCATCTAGTTTGCCGCACTGTTTGTCTTTCTGTAGGCATAAGTAGTCCAATGGGAGGCACACTCACCCAAAAATTGGCAGATGTCGTGGATCGGTCGTATCCCACTAGAAACATGACCCGGATCCTGGATCCATTCGATCACCATAGTTGAATCCTCCTCAAGGACGAAACGGTCCGCGCCCAACACTCGCCTCGCATAGGAAACACCCTCCTATGCAGCTCTGGCCTCAACACCAATCACAGTCTGCTCGAAGTTCCGCCGATCGCCGACCGCCATAAGTCTGGCCTTCTGGTCTCTGAAGACAAACGCAGCACCTCCGCTGCCTTCTCCTTCGCTGATACTTCCGTCGAAGTTCACGTTGAGAAAACCAACGGGTGGGGGCTTTCAGGATACGGATATAGTCCTAGGTGCTATAAGAGCGAAGTTAGAGCCCTAGATTTCTCTGGCCAACCCAAGGAACGGCGATGCAATAATACTAAGGACCTTCGCTGTATGAATAAGGGCTCGGTCTACCACCAGTCTCGAATGCGCGACTTTATCCTCAAAGATTCGGGCATTCCTATCTAGCCAACAGTGATAAGCCAAATAGGTTGCCCTAATCTTCTGCTCTATAAGGACCGACCTCTAGGAGGAATCTCGTAGAAAGGTTAGAAACTCCTCTGTCGATGTCCACCTCTACGTCAGCCTGAAGGAAGCTGCGGCACACTCCCAACTCTGAGTAGCCCTTTGATAGACAAAAAGAATATGGAAGATAAACTCTTCTACCTCCAGACAGGCCCAACATCCTGGAGCAATACTAATCCTACGCCGGGCCAGCACTCCTCTGGTAGGTAGGCATCCCCACGCCACCTTCCACATAAATAAAGCCACACAGGGATGGATGCACAATCGCCAGATCCAACCTCCCTCAATATGCCGGGCCAACATCCTCCTAACCAGCGCCAATAGGTCCCTGGACCTCACCTTTGGCCTGCCCATCCTTCCCCACACCATCCTATCCTCAGCATCACTCTCGGGACCAGCACCGTTAGAACCCGCTCAACGAGCTGCTCGCCAAAGACCCGTTGAACAAGGTCCTCATCCCATCTCCGCTAACCTAGGAAAAGTAGGTTGCTAACATTGCAGCCCTCTAGCCCCCTGGGGTCGAACAAAGTAGGCTACCTACATAACGGTAGGTCAACCAACCAATGGTCTCCTAAGACATCCATCGCTCGCCCGTCACAAATCTCCCATCTGATCTCCGAAAGCACCATAGGACCACAGAAACAAATCTCCCACCAGATGAAGGAACTGCGCCGCCCACGCAGAATGCTAGCGGATCTACCGGGTCCCCATACTTGGCTCGCATCAGGGATCCCTATAGACTTGCTGGCTTCAGAATAGATCTGACTGCCAACCTAGTGGCGAAGATCTCCCGCCACTCGTCTAAGGAGTGGATCTCCAATCCGTCACAGCTAGTTGGCTGGCAAACCGTGTCCCATGCCACTAAGTGTACACCACTGCTACTCCCCTGCCTCCGCCAGATGAAATTCCTGAAGAGGCGCTCAATGTGTTGTAGCACTCCGGTGGGTACCAAGGTATAGGACCAGAGATAAACTAGATTTGAACAGAGTACTGACCTCAACAGAGTGATCCTCCCGATCATGGACAAGGTGCTTGTCTGCCAACCCTCCATCCTCCTCCTAATGCTCTGCTCCAAAGGAAGATAATCCCCCTGCAAAGGCGTCAGCTAGTGATCGGATTCCCCAGATACCTCAAAATGCCCTCCTGCTCCCCAATTTCCAGGATCTCCATAATGGTTGCCTATAGACTTCTTCAAACCTTCGGGCTGAAGCAGATAGTTGATTTTGCTAGGTTGACCTGCTGACCAGAAGCCCCATAGTACTCCTCTAGCACTTTCTATAACACCTAAGCCGATCTCTTCGTTGCTCGGGCCAGCAACAAGCAGTTGTCCGCAAACAGCAAGTGGAAGATCTGAGTCGCGTTCGGCGCTGGCCTGTAGGCTTCCACCTCCTGCCTATCTGCAGCTAGCCGAAGTGCCCTAGATAGATAATCCGCACTAACAATGAACAGTAGTACTGGTGACAAGGGGCATCCCTATCTAAGGCCCACTGATGACATAAAAATCTATGATAGGGAGCCATTCATCAATAATGCAAAGGACAGGGCGTGAATATAGCCTTGAATCCACCTGATCCAGAGAGGGTGGAATCCAAAGCACTCCAACGAAAGAGCCCCAAAGTTCTATCTCATTCTATCCTACACCATCTCCATATCTAACTTGATGCCCATTAGGCTCCTCCGCCCTAGCTCCCTCTAAAGATCAGACAAGAATTCCTGAGCAATGAGCACATTGTCCGATATAGATCAGCCTCCAACAAACGTTATTAGAATCAAAAAAAATGTTAAATAAAAGGAACCTTTAAAAAGGAAGAAATACCTCATGCATAAAATTTATCATCAACAAAAAAATTATTTATTCCTTTGTTAAATTTCCCACTAAAAATCTAATTAAAAAAAATTTACAACAAATTTTTTTTTGTGTGAAAATCTGACATATTCCCTTATCCATGTATATGTTCATCAACTTCATGATGAAATATTGCTCTATTTTTTGATGTAAATCATGCGTCAAGCCTACGTACACCTCCATCCAGGCGCGTGCATGTAGATGGCCTCAGGTGGAACGAATCTAGCGGCCATTAGTACATTAAATTAAAAATCATGCCAAAACAATTATTTGATAGCTATCTGGATTTTTTCACCACATCAAACAAATTAAATCTCATATAAATACATTGCAGGCGAGCAGTCAAGTGCTCATAAACGAGCCAAAATACCAAAATTGTCCGAGCTTTGATTGACCTAATTAATATAAACGTGCACGGTTGCAAAGTATTTCCTAACACACCGTTCATCTCCTCCATTTGCCCTAAAATGGGCGGCTCTGATCTCGTCTCAGTTTCCCGTGCGTGAGGCATTCTCATCCATAATAATTAGTAGGAAAGCATTGCGCTCACGAAAGGTTCCCGCGAAAACCTCGGCAGCAAACCGTCTTTGGGTGAGCGTGAAAGGGGCCTGAATCTCCAACAACGGAAAGAAACCTTCCCTTCTCTTCCCCAGAATCACCTTCGGTTCACATTGCAACATTATTCCCCTATAAGAGTCTCTCTGCACGTACCGTTCGTAATCGGACCCCATCTCTCTCCGTCTCTAAGAATTAAAGATGGTGGCGATCCATGGTCGAGTCTGTACCAGTACCACCATGAGAAAAGCAGCAGCCAGTATCCTCTTGCTTGTGTTAATGGAGTGGTGGTGCGCTCTTGGTGGTGCTCGAGCTGAAGGAGGAGGGAAAGGAGGGAAGTGGGAGCTTCTCCTCAACAACTCCGGCGTGGTGGCCATGCACATGACCCTGACCCATCGCAACACCGTCATCATGTTCGACCAGACCAGCGCCGGGCCCTCGCAGTACCGCCTCCGCCCCTCCGGCAAGCGGTGCGACGACCGCGGCTACGAGCCCTCCTGCTGGGCTCACTCCGTCGAGTACGACATCGCCACCAACACGATCCGACCCCTCGTCATCGAGACCGACACCTGGTGCTCCTCCGGCGCCTTCCTCGGGAATGGCACCCTCGCCCAGACCGGCGGCTTCGGCAACGGCTCTCGGAAAGTTCGGTACTTCAACCCTTGCTCCGACCGCCGTTGCGAGTGGATCGAGTCGGAGAAATTGCTCGCAGCTAACCGGTGGTACGCGACGAACCACATCCTCCCGGAGGAGGACCGAGTTGTCATCGTCGGCGGCCTCGACGCCTTCAGCTATGAGTTCCTTCCCAAGTCCTCGGAGAAAGAAGAAGGCGCCTTCGAGCTGCCGTTCCTGCGCCGGACTCGTGATCGGATGGTGGATAAGGGCAACAATTTATATCCCTTCGTGCACGTCTCTTCCGACGGCAATCTATTCATCTTTGCCAACCGCGATTCGATACTCTTCGACTACCACCGGCACCAGGTCGTCAAGAACTTTCCTCGGATCCCTGGGGACGGGGCGCGGAACTACCCGAGCACGGGGTCGTCGGTGATGCTCCCATTGGAGCACGAAGACGGGTTCCGCAAGGTGGAGGTTATGGTATGCGGGGGCGCCGTCGCCGGAGCGCCCCGGGCGGCGAAGGGGGGTCAGTTTTTGGATGCCCTGAGCTCGTGCGGTAGGTTGGTGATCACCGACGAGAACCCCGAGTGGGCGATGGAGGAGATGCCCGGGCCGCGGGTCATGAACGACATGCTGATCCTCCCCACCGGCCATATCCTCATCATCAATGGGGCGAAGCAAGGGTGCGCCGGGTGGCAGATGGCCACGACAGCTTCCTACAACCCTTACCTGTACGAGCCCAAGGAGAGCCTGGGGAACAGGTTCTCCGTGCTAAACTCTACCGGGATAGCAAGAATGTACCACTCTTCAGCTATTGTTCTCCCAGATGGGAGGATTTTGGTGGCAGGAAGTAATCCATATCGACTATACACCTTCGGCGTCGCCTATCCAACCGAGCTGAGGGTGGAGGCCTTCACTCCTTACTACATGGGGCGGTTCTTCGACGATAAGAGGCCTTGGAACTTGTCGATCCAGTGTGATCATGGAAGTGATGGGATTACGTATGGAGAGGAGTTCGGTGTATGGTTTGAGCTTGAGAGGAAGCCAGCTGATGTGGTGGAGTTTTATGCTTACGCGCCGCCCTTTGCAACGCACTCGTTGTCCATGAACCAGAGGATGCTGAAGCTTGAGTGCAGAAGTATGGTGAGGGACGTAAGTGGCCGGACGCATGCCGTTCTCAAGGCTCCACCATCTCCTGTTGTTGCTCCTTCTGGGTATTACTTGCTTACCGTGGTTAATGGAGGGATACCTAGCAAGTCCGAATGGGTGAGGTTTATCCATGAATGAAAGGGGTTGGATATATATAGGTTCTTCGTGAGCTTTCTGGCTCTTTCATTACGTGTAATTTATTTAGTTTTTACTGTGCCGTTGTAAATGTCCAGTGGATAGAAAATTTGTAATTTTCTCTGTTCTTCTCTTCTCTTGCGGAGTATTAGTCTTTGGGTGAGTTGAATCATCTTAGAGTAATTTCCCCTTTTTTTTCTTTGGGAGTATAAACTCAATTGGAGTGAATGCGATGATAAAGTTATAAATTTGACATTAAATTAGGCTGTTGGTTAATGATTAATTTGCACCAATAGCAGGGTCAAGAAATTGAAGTATGTATATGGCACTACAGGAAAATCGGCCTTTTCCAACGCTTTTTTTCCTAGGAAGAAGCGTCGGGAAAAAACACTACCGCGCTAAAATTTGCCGATGCTTTAATTAAGCGTCGGTAATTCTAAAGAATAGACAACGCATAAAAGCGTCGTCGTAATTCTATAGAAAAAGCCGACACTTTTTTAAAAAGCGTCAATAATAGACGACGCTTATTAGCGTCGACGTACTCACATGTCTAAGATGACGCGTATAAGCGTCGGTCAAATTAACAACAAAACCAAGCGGCCGGCCCCCTTCTCCTCATTTTGCATCCTAATCGATCAAGCCCTAGCTCCTCTCCTCCTCCTTTCTCTTCGACGACGAGCAACCGGCCCTTGTCTTCTCTAGCGCCGAGCGACGTCCGACGACAAGCTCCTCTCCTCCTCCCTCCTCTCTGGCGTCGAGCGATTGTCCGCATCCTCCTCTCCTCCTCCCTTCTCTGCGGCGCCGACCGGCCAACCCCATCTCCCTCCGCCTGAGAAAGAGGTAATTCAAAAAATTTTTAGAGGCAAAGATAGGTTACAAAAATGAAGCTTTACATCTTAATGATTCGTATGCTGAATGCTTATTTTAGAAGGAATTTGTAGTGTGCTTATGAAATTAACGGTTTTGGTGACAGTTTCTATCTATTTCTACCGGGTATTACTGCATTTCTTGAATTTGAGTAATGCTATGGAAGTATGCTATAGAATACTTGTTTGGAATCTTCTAATAGAAGTTTATTGTTACTATTAAAATTGATGAACTGAATACTACGAGTTTGGTTAGGACGAATGTTGAATGTGCCACTTAAGTTTCTTAATGGTAAGAAAAAAATTACTTCTATTCATTTAATTAATTAGCAATTCATTTAGATTTTATTTATTATTTAACTAATATTGCTTCTTTTTGTGTATACTAGGTAACAACATGCCGTGAGAAAAACGATTTAGAGATATTGAGTTTCAGCACACATCCGTGAGATCTTCTTCCGATTAGTCCTTACGGTCCCAGCAACCCGACGAGCCCCAACAGCACGAGTCCCATTCTCAGCATGAGTTCCATACTCAGCACGAGTCTCAGTCTGAGCACATGCCACCTGCTGATTGTTCAGACATGGATGACATGCACATCCAGGGTAATTTGATTTACATTTTATATATTAATTTTTCTTACAATCTAATTATATTAAATTATTTGCCTTTAATGTTTTAATTAATGGATATTTTATTTTATTTTTATAGATAGACTGGGGGGAGTGAGGAGGACACGAGGATCTACTCGAGCATGGGATGTGTGGAGCCTATGCGAGGATGAGAAAATCGTGGTCCATTGCAATGAACTAGGGCAGCCCATCAAGAGGGTTGCAAGCATTTTATCGATTTTTCTAGCATTAGTTGCGCGGAAGGGTCAGTTATATCCGCTCAACAATATAAAATGGAATGAAATATAAGGTTGAGCTTCTTAAAGTTATTAAGGTAAAGAATTGAATTTGCTTACTATCATAATTTTATTTTTTGATTTAACATTGTTATAACATTCTTTAATTACTTTGGTATAGAAAAAGTTTTTGCTCACTAAAGAGAGCCATGATTGGGTGTTGAAATCCGTCAACCGCAAGTGGGAAGAATATAGGGCCAAGTTAAAGGCGGAATGGAAGCACGATGGTATGACAGAAGAGGAGGTTACCCACATTTGTCCTCCTGATGTAATCCCTTATCAGTGGAGGGAGCTGGTCCACTATTGGTTTTTCGAGAAAGCTCAGGTTGTGTATATTTTTTCAATACCTTAAATTATATTTACTAATAATTTAGATTACAAATTTATATTATTTTTCTTTTTTGGAAAGATATATTCCAACATTGGTAGAGCTGCACGAGTCACTCAGACTGTTTCTCATACTTCAGGCTCGATGAGTTATGTTCGACGTAGAGCTGAATTCGTAAGTATTTTTGAAACTCTTTGAAACTATTTTAAACTGTTCTATCATATAACATGTGTCATGATAACTAGCTTGCCAATATACTTTTTATTGTAGATGGATGATAATGGGAGGGAGCCTGGTAAGATGGAGTTTTATAAAATGACTCGCACCCACCGAGATGGCAGTTTTGTTCGGGAGGAGTCAAGAGATATAATTGTATGTATTCATCTTTGAATCTTTCAACGATATTTTTATTAGTTCTATTATTGGCATATATTAATATGACTTTTTCTTTTGAGAGATATAGGACAGGGCAACAACTCTTATTTTAGATCACGTCGGGGAGTCATCATCATCCGACGTGACCAGTCACGTCGAAGCTCAAGTGATCGCTGAATTATTGGGCCCAGAGCATTATGGTAGAGTGAGGGGTTATGGCATTGGAGTTATCCTCACTCAATTGTCTGCGGTGAGCATGTATACAAGAAATGCTGGAAAAGGTAGTAGCAATGCAGAAATTAGTAGACTTCACGCAACAATTGAAGATATGAAGGATCTCCATCAGACAGAGTTAACGGAGCTCAAGCAGAACCAACAAACTTTGCAGTCTCAGCTTGAGTATATTTCATTTATGTTACAACGATTTCTTCCTCCTCAGATAAATAACTATATATATTTGATGACTTTACATAATTATATATATTTGAGTTAATGATTTTCATATTCCTAACTTCTAAAGTTTTTCATTTTTTTTGTAGATTTCTGATACTTCAACAGCTCGTAGAGATAATGGTGCTGAATTCGGTCCCTGATACTTTTTAGACTATTATTTAAGGAGTTTTATATGTATCTTTCTTATATTTTTCAAAGCACATTGTAATTCTAAACTTATTAATCATATATGACAATATGAATATTTTGAATGATCTGAATATTTGTGTTGATGTAAATGTAATACATGTTCATATTGATGTAAATGTTGATTTATGATATACATGTGTTTTTTCTAATATATATATTTTTTAAAAAAATCCACTCTCGACACTTTAAAGCATTGCTACAAACCAGCTTTGGCACGGTCTGGCACGCTTTCGCCAACGCTTTTAAAGGGTCGGCAAAAAGCACCACGCAAGCTTTTGCCAACTTGTTCAAAGCGTCGGTAAAACTTATATGCGCCGACGTTTATAAGCATCGGCAAAAACCCACGCAACTATGCCGGCACACCCAAATAGTAGTTTATGCCGACGCGTGTTTGCGTCGGCAAAACTACTTACACCGATGTTTATTAAAGCGTCGGTAAATCTCGAGTTTTGCTGACGCTTTCTGTTAGCATCGGCAAAAATCTTTCCCACTTAGGTATCGCCGACGTATTTACGACACTTGTTCTGGCGTCGACAGGATTTGTACCGATGCTTATTAGCGTCGGTAAAGGCTATGAAAAATGCCGATAAAAGTTACTATTCCTGTAGTGTGGGTTATATGCCTTTTTTTTATTGCAAGGATAAAGTATATTATATTGAGTTTTATCAAAAAATAAAAAAAATTACTGAGAAAAATTTATATCACGGTCCAACCAGTCCTGTTTGATTTAGGGCGGCAAGATTGCTTGAAACTGGGAAACCTGCAAATTGCACTTGCAGCAAGGAACTTGCAATTTGCAAATGGTTAATTATAGGTGTCTGGTTGCCTACAGATCTTTTGGGGCTTTTGGTGTAGAAGCTCGTGTTGCCAAAGTTGGCCGTACGCACTTCTGTATTTTTTTGGGTAAAAATGGCATTTTATATAGCTCTAACGTAGGTCCAACCTGCCAAATCAAAAGGAAGTAAAGACGCACTTTTGTATCCTTCACTCCTAGCCTCCAACTCTTGATTGGAGTGGCTGCCACTTCTGTGTCATGCTCCTCTTGCAAAATATGAGAGCACTAAAAAATTATTATAATAATACATACAATAAAAAATAGTATTATTATTATTATACTATGTTATTATCATCTTAATTTATTATTATACATTATGATAACGATATAAAATATTTATCAAAATATAACGCTTTAAAAATTTTATAATTTTATAATAATCACAAAATAATAATATTACTGTCATTCTTACAATTATAAAGATAGCAAAATTATTATTTATTACCTTAATGTTAATATTACAATTATAGTCATCATTAGTATCTTATAATACTTACTAGAATATTCTAATTATCATATGATAGTAATAACCATATTGTTATAATAATAAAGAAATCATAAGGAATGATCATAATTCCTATTATGAATCATAATAGTTACACAATACAACACAATATTTTTACAATAAATATTATATATAATTCTAATATATATATATAAATCATTATGATATGACAATAAAATGATAAATTTATTGTGATAATGTATTAATTTATATATCATGTGATATATTTTCATAGAATGAATTAAATCTTATGATATAATAACACATTAATAGTGTAATATATCCATTCAAACATATTACTATATTTTAATGGTGTAAGAAGACTTATAATATAATCAAATTTTATAATTATATGGTATTACATTCTAGTATTATATTAGTTGTTTAATGTATAATATTGTAATGTTATATAATAAAATCACAAGTATAAGTATATATGGTTATAATAATGTAATATAATATAACATGTAATATCTAATTTTGTAAATAGCTATGATTATTTTATAATATTTTAATTTTGATATAACAATAGCAATCATAAATGTCAGTAATAAATAAAAATGTATAGTTATTAGTTATATTATAAAATTTCTATGGCAATATATATTATTATATCTTTTATAATGTTAAAGAAGATCAATAATTGGTTGTTTAATGGTCAAACGTAATAAAAAATAAACAATTTATCTCTATTATCTTAATGGAAGAAGCTCACACATATAATTGGACTTTTAATTATAATTATCCATATTGTAGAAGGCGTCTTCTTAAAAAAAAATTTCTCTCAAAACTCAAGAGAGACTCCTCTTTCTCAACTCTCACATATCTTAATAGTAAGAAAGCTCAAGAAACTCTTCTTTCTCGTCGTATATAATATTCTAACGTTAATACTTTTGGACTCGAGCCAGCATAGAGAGCTGGTGGAACAAGAAAATACTGAAAGGCGAAGGAGGAAAGTGGAGAAGGAGAATATGCAATTATCAACATAAGGAGTAGGCGGAGAGGGCCGCATTCTAGTTGTTTCTTACCACTTGCTAGAATGTAGCAAGAAACCAAAATCTTTTATATCCATTATGTTTGATTGCTACAGTATAATTCCAAAAAGAAAAGGAAAAGGAAAAAAAGAAAAGATGGACATGATGAAATTATTTTAGATTTACATTCACATTCGATAGCTTGTTATCAATCTAAACCACTGCCTATCAGAGAGTTAAGAGCATCAGCACCAGCGTTGCTGAATCCCTTGCATGTGTTCGAGTTTTAAATTTATAAAAAGATTTAAATTTTTTTAAAAAATAAACCAGGCTTGTTCCTTAAATTTTAGTTGGTTTAAATACTTTAAAATATATTTTTTCCAATGTTTCTTTCAGAAAAGTTGTTACTTTTTGGAAAGGAATGTTGATTTCTGACAGGAATATGATATTTCTAAAACATCACATACCTTGAAAACTCAGTGTCTTATCGGTCATCAGATAGAGTCTATAAATAGGCTCTCGATCCAGCATCCAGGATCAATCAAACACAATTTCTGATTTCTCTCTCTTTCTCTTTCACTATTGCTCTGTCACCTCTTGATAGTTTCTT
This sequence comes from Phoenix dactylifera, assembly GCF_009389715.1. NCBI lineage: Eukaryota > Viridiplantae > Streptophyta > Magnoliopsida > Arecales > Arecaceae > Phoenix > Phoenix dactylifera. The sequence continues at coordinate 31,159 of NW_024068615.1, forward strand.
TCACAAACAAAGTTCTTTCATTCTTCAATTTTTTGTTTTCTATCTTTTTCTTTTCTAGGCATTTGAAAGAATCATCTAGATCAAGCCTCTTCAACAATTGTTTTGGTAAGAGGAGGATCGAGCTAAGCATGGTTGTCATACCTTGGAGACAAGATCGTCGTAGATACTCATGTAAGGAACGAATCACGTTTTAGCATAGTGTCGATCACACGCCTCGATTCAGACAAGCTTACTAATATTCATTTTGAAAAAAAAAAATTTATTATTTTTTTAATTTTGACTCATTATTTTGTATCACAAATAGCAATTTCTAGGTGCATCATACTTTGATTTCCAATAGTCTAATAACATTAATTTTTGATCATACTAGAAATTGCTATTTGATTATTTATCAAATTTAATTTGATAGCATAAAATTAAATTTAATATAATTGTATAGAATTGGAAAGCCTTAACTTCATTAAAAAGTTGCTTTCTTTACTAAAATTATTTTTAAGAAAGCCATATTGCTTTGAAATTAGTGCAAATAGTTTTTTGCAACTTTAAAAATTATATAAGAATTTTCTACACATTTAAAATCTTTGCAGAATTTTCTGCAGCTTTAAAATAGTGCTGAAAATTTGTACAGAATAAAAGAAATATGTATTGAAAATTACCGCAGCTTTACGATCTGCGCAGAATTTTTATAGCTTTAAATTTTGTGCGAATTATATTCTGCAGAATTTTCTATATTGTAAAAACCTATGCAGAAATTTTCTATATCTTTTGAAAATTGTGTAAAAATTACTGCTGCTTTAAGAATGGTGCATATTATTATTATTTTTTTCAAAATTTCAATTGTTGCTGCTTTGAAAAATATCTAGAAATTACAAAATTTTTGTACTTGTTATATCTCTCTTAGTGTAGTTATTTAATTTTATTGTTATTGTTGCCCTTTATTGCATTTATTTTAAAACCTAAGATTGTATTGCCCTTTATAGAGTCCAAGACTTGGTTGATTCTTGCCCTACATCTTGGTTGAATTATTCTCGTGAATTAAGTCATAAGTATGGTGACTTAACTCTATCAAAGGTTATAAACTCTGTCAGGATTGAAAAAGAGCATAGGCATAAGCCTAAATTTGATTTTGGATACTAAATCAATTTGACTGAATCAAATGAAACCTATAAGAAAAAAATCTTAGAATCCTTTCAACCTTGTATCTTCCTCCAAACTCCTAGAAGCCAAAACTGTCCAAATCAGAGGCCAAAAAGAAAGGAGACCTTCTGCTTCGTATGCGAGCGAACATATCATGACGAATGATTTATACCATAGGAAGACTGAAACTTGGAAGAAAGAATCACCTAAACCTCAAGTGAACATGGTTGAAAATGGTTTTGGATCTTCCTTCGGATTAGAAAGTCCAAGCCCTTTAGTATTTCTTGTCCATTCTTCTTGTGATTAATGGCTTGATTATGGAGCTAATGTGCATGCTTAGTTTGACCGCCCCTGATTCTCTACCTTTTAGGAATCAAGTGGAGGAGGTTTAATGCTTGAAAACGACTCCTCAGCACAAGTGTTAGAAAAAGGATGAGTTGACCTGAAGATGACATCTAAAAAAACTCTAATCCTTTACGAAGTGTTGTTCATCTCCAATGTTAGGAGGAACCTCATCAATGGATCTCTTCTTGTATCCAGAGGCTACAAGATTGTCTTGGAATCTAATAAGCTTGTAAGTACTCGTAATAACGAGTTTGTTGGAAAAGGCTTTGTATCTGAAGGTCTATTCAAATTGAGCGCAATTCGTAAAGATTCTAATAAAGATCATCCTATTGTTTTAAATCTTGAATCCTTTAATGTTTGACATGGTAGGCTAAGTAATGTGAATTTTGATTGGATCCATCACATGACTAACTTGAATTCGATGCCTAAGATCTAGTTGGATAAATAGATCAAATATGGAATTTGTGTTCAAGCCAAAAGTACCCAAAAACTTTTCAAATCTATTAATAGAAGTTCTAACTTTCTTAATTTAATTTATAGTGATGTGTGTGACTCTACCAAAATTTCAACTCAAAGAAGAAATCATTATTTTGTAATATTCATTGATGATTTCTTCTGGTATTGTTATACATATCTAATCAAATCTAAAAATAAAGTCTTAGATAAATTTAAAATATATAAGGTTGAAGTTGAAACGCAAACTGAAAAAATCCTTGAATAAATTGGTGCTATTCTGTCAAGAGCATGATATCATTCATGACGTTGGTCCTTCTTACTCTCCGCAGTCAAACGGTGTAGCAGAATGGAAGAATCGTACCCTAATAGATATGGTTAATTAAATGTTAATCAGTTTAGGTGCGCCCGAGAACTTATGGGAAAAACTCTTTTAGTAGCCTGTTGCATCCTAAATAGATTAAGGATAGTAATAAGATATCTTTTGAACCCTAGAAGGGTAGAACACCTAGATTAGATTACCTAAAAGTGTCGGAGTTCTTAGCTAAAGTAGGTATACCTGAACCTAAGAAAAGAAAAATTGAACCTACAACCATAGATACAATCTTTGTAGGGTATTCCTTAGATAGTAGCACAAATAGATTCCTTATAATAAATTTCTAGATAAGTGACATATCTAATAACACTCTCATCGAGGCTAGAGATGCTATGTATTTTGAAAATATTTTTTCTTTTAGAAACCAAAAATCTAATTAAATTCAATCTGATCTATCTTCTAATCCCAAACTTGTTGAATTAGAGGTTCGTTGTAATTCTAGAAAGAGAAAGAGCTCTAATCCTGATCATAAACCTTTGGAACCTAAAAGGAGCATAGGGACTTGAAAAGAAAAGAACCTTGGTGAAGGTTTCTTTACTTTTCTGGTTAAAGGTGAACCTTCCATGTTTACAAAGGCAATGTCTTCACCTGATGTCTCTTTCTGAAAAAAAGCCATTATTTTTGAATTCAACTCAATTATCCAAAAACAGACTTGGATCATAACTGATCTTCCTCGAGATAGTAAACCATTAGGTTGTAAGTGGGTATTCCACAGGAATCTTTGACCTGATAGATTTATAGAAAAGTATAAAGCTAGATTAGTAGCTAAGGAGTATAACCAGAAAAAGATTTAAATTATTTTGATACCTGTTCTCCTAAAGCTAGAATCTCTACCCTTAGAACTCTTCTTGTGATTACTTCCAACTATAAGTTGATCATTCATCAAATGGATGTAGAGACTGCATTCCTAAATGGAGATCTAGATGAAAATATCTACATGGAACAACTTGAAGGATTCATTGTAAACGGGCAAGAAAATAAAGTTTGCAAACTTGTTAGGTCTTTATATGATCTAAATCAGGGACCTCAAAAATGGCATCAAAAGTTTGATAGAACCATCCTTTTCTTTGGTTTCTCCATCAATGATCATGACAAGTGTATGCATTCCAAAATCATCAACGATGATTGTGTGATCCTTTTGTTTACACGCTGATGGTATTCTGATCTTTGACACTTCTCTTAAAATTATATCAGAAATCAAATAATTTCTTTCCAATCACTTTGATGTGAAATATCACCCTACAGATGACGCTGATCAGATCTCTTGAAGGAGTAGCTCTCTCCTTTGCTCATTCCATCGAGAAAATTATTTAAAAGTTTGGTTATTCTGATCAAAAATCTACATCCACTCCTTATAATCCAAGTATTCATCTCAAAAATAATTTAAATGAACCAGTTGATCAAATTAAATACCCTCAAATCATAAGTTTTCTCCTATATGTGGCAAACAGGACAAGACCAGATATTTTCTATGCTATAGGGAGACTAAGTAGATATACTCAAAATCCAAATCAATCTCATTGATCAGCTGTTGAGAGGGTTTTATGATATCTTAAGAGAACCCTTGATCTATCTCTCTTTTATACTAGATACCTCAAGGAAGTTGAGGGTTACAGTAATACAAAGTGGATTACTGATTCTCTTGACCTTAAATCAACTACCAGATATCTCTTTTTTCTCAATGCTACTGTTGTTGCTTGGGGATCATCCAGACAAACTATTATATCTCTGAACACTATGGAGATTGAGTTGATTGCTTTGGATACCACCTGTATTGAGGTGAAGTGGATTAAAAATCTTATCTCAAAGCTATCTTTAGTATATAAGCCAGTTCCGGCCATATCAATCTACTGTGATAATAAGGTTGTGATAGAATTGATAAATCAAAAGAATACTAATAAAAAGATGAACCGACATACCCGGATTCATCATAAATTTATAAGATAACTCAAAAAATATAATGTCATTTTCTTGAAATTTGTCAATTCTAAATAAAAATTTGCAGATAAATTAACCAAGAGTTTTCTAGAAGAGGAGTCCTAGAATCATTGAGGGGATGGGGCTTAAGCCCACTATTTATTCACCGATAGTGGATACCCAACCTTTGTAATTGGAGATCCTATAAAGGAGGTTCAAAATAGTAGAAACAAAGCTAATTGAGTGATAGTGTTAGAGTAAATTTTTTCGGAGTATATCTCCTCTTATCCCTATGATACCTCTTATCAGTGACAAAATTATATTGGAAAGGTTTAATTATACTCTTAATAAGTCCAAGACAGAAATACTATAGGGTATTAGGTTACAAATATCTTTGGAGTACTTACCTATGCAAGAATTGTAGTATAGGCCGCAATTAGAGGTTTGGGCTAATTCTAACAAATTTTTATAAAAAATCAAGGTACTAAGTGCAAGGCCTTTAAATATTGCTGACCGTACAAAGACCTGATTGATCTGTATTGTGTATGTGATAAGTAGAAATCTGAGATAAAGTACCTAGTTCAAGGTCTAATCCTCTATGGTTCCTTTAGATGGATACTGTCAACACTAAGTAAAGTTCAAGTCTCCAGGACATCTCACCCATTGCACAATATAAGTTGATGAGATGTCCTTTTTTATTTTTTTCTAAATTTAAATCTTTTGTTGGGATTGCTTGAGTTTAAAATTTATGAAAAGATTTATTTTTTTAAAAAAAACCAGCCTTATCCTCTAAATTTTAGTTGGTTTAAATACTTTAATATACTTATTTTTTTTTAATGCTTTTTTCAGAAGAGTCGCGACTCTTTAGAAAAAAACGTTGTTTTCTAAATGGGATGCGATGTTTCTGAAACATCACGTATCTCGGAAACACGTCTTGTCGGTCATCGGACAGAGTCTATAAATAGGCTTTGGATCAACATTTGGTATCAATCAAACACAATTCCCGATCTCTCTCTCTCATTCACTAGTGCTCTGTCTTCTTTCGAGAGTTTCTTCCACATACAAAATTCTTCAATTATTCAATTTTCTGCTTATATCCTTTTCTTTTTTGGGCATCTGAAGGAGTCATTTGGATCAAGCATCTCCAGCGATTGTGCTCGTTAGAGGAGGATCAAGTTGAGCCGGGTTGTTGTACTTTGAAGACAAGATTGCCTCAAATCCACACGTAAAGGGCGAATCAAGTTTTTAGAGCAATGTGCATCACACACCTCAATCCAAGAAAACTTACTACTACCAATTGATTTTGAAAAAAAGGTTTTGTATTAAGTTTTTAATTTCAATTTATTATTTCATATCACCAATAGCAATTTTTTGGTGCATCATACTCTGATTTCCAACAGCATAGATTAGATATGGTGGAATAATTCGGATCAGTATCCAATCACACAATGTTTCCATTAGAAGCTTGCTTGCTAAATGTCTCATTGGACTACATATGACAGCCAGCTTCGCTGGGTGGCTGAACGCCACTGCCTGCAGGCAGAGAAAGGTGTAAGTCTTTCTTTGTCAGAAGTTTCAAACACCTTCAGTTTACAGTTCCATTAGCTGCGACGCACCGAGTATTTTAACTTATGATTCGTTATCACCATCACACAATAATTTTTAATCCGCGTACCTCTTGGAGCCATAATTTGTCTTTACCATATAATTTAATGTGCTCTTAGGGGAACACTGAATCGAAACTTTAATCTTACAATAGAACCCCCTATGTACGAGTTATATGTAGGAGACTTCCACTACAAATTCCAACAACATCATACTGAATTACTTCTTATTACGATCCGACTTCAATGTACTATCTCCACCAAAAGAAAACTTTTAACGGTGCAAATGCTTGAGAGGGGAGAATGTCAAAGCTATTAGCTAATATTATCCTACATACCATGGGTTACCGGCTACTAGGAAGGTACTATTACCAAACTGCGTTAATAACATCAGCTAACGTTAAAATAACAAACTTTGCTGTTATTTTGAAAAAGACGATGGTAATGAAACCATCAGAAAGCATTAATATTATAATGCTCAAAAATAGCAAACGACTCACATAGAAGATCTTGAAGAAATAGTTATAACACTCAGATAATCACAACAAAGAGTGGGAGCCATTGATGATACTAATTCTTAATTTCAAAAATCAAGTGATGGCTATTCCTTGGTTTGGTATGTGCGTGCAGGCAAATATTTAAACTAATGCGTGTTCGTGCTCATGCGCATGTGTGGGCATGTAGTTATACATTTGCATGCATGCATGATTTTAAGTATATTTTCCAATTCATTAATTCCCACAACCCTAATCATAGTTAGATTTTCGTTTACAGATTTAAACCAAATTAGAGTTTTTTAAAGAGACTTAAGTCTGCAGGACTTCAAGGAGTCCAAGGAGGAAACTACTCTTAAGTTGGGCTTTCTAGGGGAGCGTACATGCATAACTAGAGTCCAGTGTCCTCCCAAAATTTAGGGCTCATTTCAAAAGTCACACTTATTTAGACCAAAAAAGTAATATGTCACATAACTTTTGAACAAATTCATGAAGACGCATTTTACCACCCAATCTTTGCTAATCTTTTTCTTTTCTTCTTTTTTTTGAAGGGGTGCCATAGTGTTTCTAAAATTTTATTCTATGCCAAAAATCTTTGGTATATATATTCATGCATGCATGCACATCTCAAGTACTAGAAAGAATTCAATTCTATATAAAACTTCTGCATCCAATAGATTATGACTATTATTTATAATTCCAAATAAATTTTCAATCAAAGGTTAAATTGAGCAACAAAGTGTTGTTAATCCCATTGATATGACGAATGATAGACCATAGTTTTTCTCTTACGATAGCAATTACATGGCAAGAATAATGGTCACTTTTGACCTTATCAACATTGATTTCTTTGATCAAGAATATATTTCGAGGATTGGAATATAAATACAGAAAAGATAAATACTAATCTTAGATGCAAACGGCAACAAACACTAGTGGAAAAAAAAAGGGACATGATTACCTGCTTTTGTAAAAGGTTTGCAAGTATTCATACAAAGCCAGATTTCATCTCAGCATTTTAATAAAAAAATTGCCTGAACGGTGCAAGATTTATAATAACATCTTCGAATACAATGTCAGTCCTGCTTATGCTCTCTCGACAGTTCTGAGGTTTGTAGGCACCACAATTCCGGTTATTTTAAGTCATATACCTTGAGAACATCTTCGAAGGTGGTGAGAGATGCTGGTCATTTCCACTCTCTTGATAGCGATGTGGTCTGAAGGCGCCACCCTTCTGGCTCCTTCAAGTACATTTTCTCATCCAAATATTGTTCAAGTCCTAGTGCAATATCGCCCTTGTTTTGATCTCGTTTCTTCAGAGCAGGCAAAAAGCTACGGGAGATGACATCCAGTATCTTCAGAAACTGAGATTTGTATCTCCTAAATAGAGCAAAGCCTGCCATCTGATAACGTAAAAGCTAATTTAGCTATGAGAAGCGCAGCAAAGTATGCAGCGAATATGGGAGAGTCAAGAAGCCAGATTAACCTTTAGGAAGGACTCCAAAGCAGCAGCAGTGTATTCGTTAGCAGGAAGTGCATTCAGAAACATTGCAAGCCATGCCCATCCTTCTTTTAGGCCATGAGGATTTCTGATACCTTCAACCTCTGTCTGCCAAGACACAAAAATGGCATTTTCGTGTTGGATACTGGTACATTCATAGGGTATCTCATGAACATCTAATATAAACCAATCCTTCGTAACAGGAATGGATCCTTGGAATTAATAGCAGTCAAAGCAAAATTTCTAGGTTAACCAGATTGAATGGCGAGGCTCCACTACCATGATCTGAGCAACACTGGTAGCTTGACCAATATCTCCCTCTACACTAATATCCTTCTAAGTTCAGTTGGGCCAACACTTGTGATGTTTAACAATTATGTCGAACATGTATCAAAATGTAACACTGCAAATATCAAATAAAATAGAAATAATACTATTTTCGAATTTTCTAGCCTTTGACATTTTTCTTTCATTCTTAATATATTGCTATTATTGCAATTAAGGGGACAATTTGTTCATGAGAGAGTGAAGGTAGAAAAGGCATTGCATTGAGATGCATGATTTATGGGCAATATTTAAGCACAGTTAACCAGAAATGAATTTCCTACTCTATCTATTTAGTTCCCTAATTGCACCACCTTCTTCCCTTCCCCAATAAAAAAGGGGTGAAGCTTTAGAAAACTGGTAGAACTCAATCAAATAATTGTATTAGTTGTCCAGACCAGCAAGAAAATACTGGAGCTAAAGAATTCCCCTTTTTCTTTCTCATGTTTCTCACTGTTTTCTCCTATTTTGTCATTGTTTCCTGTTCCTTACTTCAACAAATTTGTCTAGCCATAGCATTTCCCTTCACTCTTACATACTGCTTCCTAGTTCCATTTGGAAGGTGGCAGCTATGGTTTTAAGAGATGCTTATGGTTGGAGGAGAGAATTTGTCAGATAATGATCTGGTAGACATTTTGGGAGGGTGTTGATTGAGGTATTTATGGCCCTAGAGAAAATACACATGCAAATTTCTAAAATAATTTAATAGTATTATTGTAATTCTACAGTACTATTTTGTTTGACACCATTAGCATCCAGGAATAGGAGAAATAAATATAGAGACCTGAATGAGTGCAGCATATAATTTCATATAAGACCTGACACGATTCAGGTAACTTTGAGAGCTTTCAATCTTCCCATCTTCTTCACGGTAACCAATCATTTTCAAGTATTCTCTGGTTCCCAGTGCTGGCTGAAATAAGTAAGAAATTGACTAAAAAATCTTTCAAAAATTCATGCTACTAGAAGATTTAACTAATACATAAAATATAATTCTCAAATATAAAAAATGGAATAGTTGTATTTTGTATAGTATGAAGTCAGATTTGTGCAATAGAAGACTTTCATCATGCTTCTAAAATTCACTGAAACCATTAATCTGTTGCAATTATCCAAATTATATTTGGATAATCCTCCATTATTAGTTTGTTTATATCTTCCATAAAAGAATAGTATTATCTAGATTTCAGAGTCACTTGAGAAGGCTAATCATACCTATTGTCTTGTTTGATTGATCGCTCTCAAAGATGTGGAACCACTTGATAAACTTGTGCTTTAACACAAAATAAGTTTCATAGTAAATCTATATAATGTTATTGGAGTCTGCAATAAAATAAAATAGCCTACCAGTTGTTAAAATTGATTACATTATTAACTGCAAATGCAGTTAAATCGAATTATTGTTTTCTCAAATAACCTTTACGTGATGATTAAGAAATTAGTATTATTAAATGCTTTTTCTTTTTGAATACTGAAGAAAAGCACAAGCATCATTTGAAAAAAATAAGTAAAATGCCGAAAGTTGGAATACAACTTTATTGTTTTGGCTATAGTTGTAGTTAAAACGTACACCATCTAAGAACTAATGCAATATAAAGTAGATAATTTACAGTTAGAAAAACAATAGCTGGTCTCACATTTGAACTCTGCAGATGCTTTGGAACAGTGTAAATGCAAGCTTTGTGGAACTCAGCCAGAACAAAATCCATTGTAACTGGGATCTGAGGATGATCCAAATAGTCAGTTCATGTACTTGAAATGCTAATATGCATAATAACATGTGATAACAAAATAATGAATTTAACATCTATTTGCAACCAATATTTACCAATAGGCAACTAGAAATCTAAGACTTTTGACAGCAAATATTTCCTACCTCTACTAACACCACGGGTCAAAGTGTGTAATGAAGTTTCCAACATATAGAGAAAATAGATAATGATTTGCAAATTAGAATGCAAAACAGGACAAACACAAGCAAATTTACTTATTATCACTCAGGGTGGACAACACGATTTTTACCTCAAATATGTTATGGATAAATGTAACGTGCCAATACAACCAGGTAATGCAACCAATCATTCTCATGATATGTATGCATGGCCAATATCTTATATTCAAACCAGTCGACACGTATTGAACTTTTTTCCAACTCATTGTAACTATGGTGGTCAGGAGCATTCCAAGGTGCACCAAATAGAACTACCATTATTTCGCAGCAATATGTCATATTGATTTGCTTTTTGTGCTAAAGTTTTAAACAAAGAAATTATGAGGGAATTTTTAGTTTTGCAAATTGAATTTTTTCTTTAAATAAAGCAAAACTCAAACATTTTCAATAAACATGGATTAATGGATTTTTCTACCAAAATTGTGGGTCTCTAATTAAATCAACCAGTATAAAGCAAATTGAAATTGAAAGTGGCCTTTCATTTAACCATCTGCCAGATCTAACAACTTTAAAATAACTCTGTCCGGAACCTACCAATATGGGTTAGATTTTTGTTAAAAATCATCTGTCATGGATAAAAATGATTTACGATAAATTAATATTATATTTCAATTAAATGGTGCAATCTAAAATTGCTTTCGACAAAAAATACAGAACTATAAATTTTCCAAAAATCATACTTTGTATTTATTTGAATTGATGAAAGTTTTATGAGATATCAATCAAAAAATATATCACAAGCAAGCTCACTTACTGGGGATATATTAATGTATCATAGTCAATACTGTCTAGCTCATCTACTTTGTGCCATAACCTAATATAGTATATTTATATATGCTAACGTTATGTTTCCAGCAGACCATGGGGTGAAGCCTACAGGGTGGACTGTGCTGCATCAGCAAAAGATGTACATGCTATATAGAATCAGTTATGTGCAGGCAATGTGCATATGAGCACCTGGCTAATGTAAATGGATTCATATAAGATGTTTCAATGTCCTTTGGGAGGTCTATGCAAAAGTACTTGGTCAGTTGGAGGACAAATTATTGAATGCAAATAGTCACTAATCGTTGGTTTAATATAAAAGCAAACATCTTGCACCATCAGATACAGGCACAAAGAACAGAAGGCATGAGCTTTGTCTTTTGAGGCGTCTTCATTTGGATCGCATGGACGAGTGCAGTATGCAAAGAGCGCAGGTCATGCAAAAACCACGTAGATGTTTTCCAGATGTTTGTGTTTTATTACAAGAGAATTGCTGGTGCAACTGGGAACCACTTATGATTTTGAGGAATTTGTGAAGAATGTTCTCTATGTTTTTATGTTATATATTTATACCACTCCAAAATGAGAAATCTTCCACAAAAGTATATTCTTATGAAGTTGAATCCTTTAGTTTAAACATACTTTTGTACTTGAGAAAAATGAAAAGAATAAAAAAGAAAAGCACTATAAGTTCTTCCTTTGATAAAATCAATTTCAGTTCAAAAGTTTTACTTTTGCATCTTTGGAAAAGGAATACATTTATTTTCAACAAAAAATGCCATAATTCTATAATTTCTATAATTCTATTCTATTGTTTTCTTACTGGGCTTGGTTAACGTGGTTTATCTCTGATAGTGCAAATCAAAACAGCACCAAATTGTGAGGCAGGGTTTGGATGAATATTTTGAACAATAAGCAGAGAATCCATTGGAAAACAATGAGTCTTCATTAAATGACATAAATTTCAGGCATATTTTATATGTAATGTTATTGCATCCAAGTTCCCATTCCAGGTGCTCTCACAAGTTGATTGTAGCTCTCCAATAGCGCTGCATAAAAGACAACATTAGACTTGTCACCCTGCAAATGCCACTGCTACGAGAAATAATATTTCTTAAATTTCACTAGCATTATCATCTTTATTATCACTCAAATCACTGTTACTAAGTATGCTTTGATAGAAGAATACATGGATAGAGTGGATTGCCGACTTGTTACAGGAAGGAAATAAGTAAATAACTAATGTGAAAATGAACCATCTTATACCACTCCAGGCTAAAGTATCAGCCATGATGTTAGCTGATTGAAACAAACTAGTACAAAGAAAAAGAAGAAAAACTAGATCATTAGTCAGCACTTGTTTTTCAATTCATGGTCCTGCCTCCACCCCCCTCAATTTCAATAATGTAAAAAAATTCAATTCTTCAAGCTCATCATCGTGGAAAGCACCAATATCAAGGATGTTGCATGTGTGATTTTAATACATTTCGTTGACACAAATACAATGAGCTTAAATACTCTTCCTCAAGCATTAATTATATGCTAATGTAAAAATATGCAGCAAATGGCACTTGCACGACATGTTTGATGATACTGAGAGACTTTAGTTAGGAGATCTCTAGAATTATAAATTATGCTAACCTCAGAACCGTCACTTTCATTTATGTTTCCAGCATATAGAGATCTGTAGATTTAAACTAACTATCGCATTATGCTAGCATTAGGTATCATCATTTGTCCTGAGTAGTCTGCCTGTGCCGGTACCGGGCCCCAGACTGGTTGCCCGACAGCACGGTTCGGTACGGGCCGGCGTCGTGTCGTATTAGGCTTGTACCAACAAAGTAGAAGAGGCGGGGAAGAGGGAGAACAGGAGAGAGAAAAAGCGAGACAAGGGGAAGGCCGAGGGAGGCCGGTGGAGAGCCAGCAGAGGGCTGGAGAACTGCCACGAGAAGGAGGAAGAGGCCGGAGAACTGTTGCTGCGGAGGGGCTCCAGCTCCGGTCCCTTGTTTTCGTTCGAAACAGGGGCTCAGAGGTGGAGCCCCTCTGTTGTGGCTCCCCGACCTCCGCCGCCTCCATGTGGCGACTCTTCAACCTCCGTCGGCCAGCCTCCACCTTCCTCTCGTTTTCTTCCTCTCTCTCTCTCTCTTTCCTCTTTTTCCATCTTCTCTTCCTCTGTCGCTGGTCTCATTTTCGTTGCCAGAACTGTCTCGGTCTACCAGAGGTTGGCTCGGGACGCCCCAAACCGGGCAGTTCAAGACGATTCCGCTGACCATGGTTTGAGTGAGGTGAAGTATGATTCAAATGGCTCTGCCAACCATATGCAAGAATGCTTAGAGATTCAAGTTGGCTTTAGGATATCTCCAAAAAAGAACTCTAGAACTATGAATTATGTTAATCTCAAAAAAGTTGCTTGTTTTACTATCATATAGAAGTTTGAAGAACTAAACTCTTCAGCACCGTGCTAGCATTAGGTAAGCATCAGTTTGTCCTGATGAGGCAAATTATGAATCAAATGGTTCCATTAGTCAAGGATCCTTAGAGATCCAACAGGTCAAATAAGCCTTACATAGTTTCAAGAGTATCTAATTGAAAATCCGTCACAATCATCTTCATGCATGTCTATGTAACAATGATGGAGAGAACAGGCCTAACATGAAAAAATGACATATGTTTACATAAGAATATTACAGAAAGGGATCAATACAAGATGTCCAGAACTTTGCTTTATAATACTAAAAAAGAGTATACATCCTATTGGGCAGCCAAAAAGAGGACAATACCTATCACAGGAAAGAAAAGTAACAAAAGTAGTTGATACAAACGCAATGAAGTACCCTACTATTAATTGAATATAATTTAAAGAATTCAAGGATGATAAAGAATTTAGCAGACTTAAGATTTCCTAATTACTAATTATGTAAATCAGAGTAAGGAAGAGTGAAACCTGTGATGTAACAAGGAGAATGACATGGCTACAAGCAAAAGCAGTGCGGTCAAAACTTCCAACTGGGTTTCCACATAAAGAGACAACCTATAAACAATGTTTAAATATTAGTTGAAAAAACAAATTACTGATTATATTGTAACAAGCAACATGCATCACATAAGTGGTAATTAAATTTAAGTTATTAGTATTCATGTATGAACAATTTCAAGTGATAAATAATTCCTAATAAGTAAAACTTTGTGTACTGGGTGCCTACATATCCCGTTAAAATTGCCTTACTTGGGTTGTATAAAAAGTCAGATCATACATGGTTTTTCTTTACTTGCTTAAGAGAAGCAATTGGTTAGTTGACTCATTTACCCAAAATGTAGGATAAACTTGACAAGGTCTTCTTTACAAGTATATGTTTTAAGAGCAGTACATATCCATTCATGTTCAGTATAATACATAAGCAAATTGCAAGCTCAAAGGCCATTAAGTGCTTTTGCATTTTGCTTGATGCATCATGTGAAGATGTGAACTTTGAAGGTGACCATGGTTCTGAGTTCTAACCAGGGTATTTGTTGAAGTGTCAATGTAGGTTCCATTGAGTTTCAGAGACCCAACTAGGTTTCACCAAATATAGGCATAGCCCTGAGATATTTACAAGGGGCATTGAAGCATACCACCAAAGGTGGTGGATAAAGGTAATAAGACAGCAAGTAGGAACATGCCAACATGGACCAAATATTATAAAAGGGCAGGACACTTGACAAGCAAGAATATATTAACAGTACATAGCCCACATGGTGTGATGTTGCAGTATGAGCCTTGCCACTTTAAATCCAATAGTTGTACCCCAGAGTTCATCATATAATGTGCTGGACTCAATCAATTGACTCGAGCCCCATGAGGGCCTGGATAGTGTCAAGATTGCAAAACTAGGTGGCATAATGCATTCAAATAACATAAGAAAAGAAGACATTCTCACAAATGTCGAACTACTCAAAATATAAGCACAAAACAAGGCTTTCAAAATTAAAAACTTTTGATATCTGAAGTCTAATTAGCCACTTCAACCAATTGAAGTGCAGATCAACATCTAGACCCCTGAAATTTCACAACATTTAGCATCATTAGGTCCAATCACTTATTTATTTCTTTCTCTTGCTTGAAGCTTGACTCTTTCAGTCTTATTTTTTAGGGGAACTTGCTCAGCGGTCCATTTATTGACCGAACTTTAACATTAAATCCCTGTTGACCGGTTGTTTAACAACCGGTCCATATATATTTTAACATTGCTTTATGGGATAAAAATGCCCCCGCCTCTCCCATTCCCACCGAAGAAGGAGAAGAAAAAGGCAGCCGCCGGCCACGGCCCACCCCCTCCTGCGCCTGCCGCCGGACACGGCCCACCCCCTCCCGCCGGCCACGGCCCACCCCCTCCCGCGCCTGCCGCCGCGCCCGCCGCCCGCCCCCTCCCGCACCCGCTGCCCCCTTCCGCGCCGCCGAAAATACCTCCGCCCCCACGGTGGGGAGTTGCCAAAGAAGAGGAGCCGCTGCCCCCCCGGTGGCCCCATCCTGCGGCCGCCACCGTCCGACCCCCTTCCGTAGCTGCCGGCCTCGCGAGAGGAGAAGGAAGAAGAAAGAAGGAGAAGGGAAGAATGAGAAGGAAAAAAAAAAGAAAAAGAAAAGAAAAAAAAGAAAATGAAAGAAAAAGAAGAAAAGAAAATAAAATAAAAATAAAAATAAAGTTAACTGTATTCCTAGACAAGTTAACTGTGTTCACAGACAACTTAACTGTGTTCACAGACCTGGAGTCGACCCCTTAACAGCACGAGTCGACCCCTGCTCACCTGGAGTCGACTCTCAGGCTTTCCTAGACAAGTTAACTGTGTTCACAAACAAGTTAACTGTGTTCCTAGATAACTTAACTATGTACCTAGACAACTGTGTTCTTAGACAAGTTAACTGTGTTCCCAAACAACTGAACTGTGTTCCTAGACAACTGTGTTCCTAGACAAGTTAACTGTGTTCCTAGACAAGTTAACTTTGTTCCCAAACAACTTAACTGTGTTCCTAGACAAGTTAACTGTGTTCACAGACAACTTAACTGTGTTCCTAGACAACTGTGTTCCTAGACAAATTAACTGTGTTCCTAGACAAGTTAACTGCGTTCCTAGATAAGTTAACTGCGTTCCTAGACAAGTTAACTGTGTTCCCAAACAACTTAACTGTGTTCCAAGACAACTGTGTTCCTAGACAAGTTAACTGTGTTCCCAAACAATTTAACTGTGTTCCTAAACAACTGTGTTCCTAGACAAGTTAACTGTGTTCCTAGACAACTTAACTGTGTTCCCAGACAAGTTAACTGTGTTCCTAGACAACTTAACTGTGTTCCCGGGCAAGTTAACTGTGTTCCCAGACAACTTAACTGTGTTCCTAGACAACTGTGTTCCTAGACAAATTAACTGTGTTCCTAGACAAGTTAACTGTGTTCCCAAACAACTTAACTGTATTCTTAGATAACTGTGTTCCTAAACAACTTAACTGTGTTCACAGACAACTTAACTGTGTTCCTAGACAACTGTGTTCCTAGACAAGTTAACTGTGTTCCTAGACAAGTTAACTGTGTTCCCAAACAATTTAACTGTGTTCCTAAATAACTGTGTTCCTAGACAAGTTAACTGTGTTCCTAGACAACTTAACTGTGTTCCCAGACAAGTTAACTGTGTTCCTAGACAACTTAACTGTGTTCCCAGACAAGTTAACTGTGTTCTCAAACAACTTAACTGTGTTCCTAGACAACTGTGTTCCTAGACAAATTAACTGTGTTCCTAGACAAGTTAACTGTGTTCCCAAACAACTTAACTGTATTCTTAGATAACTGTGTTCCTAAACAACTTAACTGTGTTCACAGACAACTTAACTGTGTTCCTAAACAACTGTGTTCCTAGACAAGTTAACTGTGTTCCTAGACAAGTTAATTGTGTTCCCAAACAATTTAACTGTGTTCCTAGACAAGTTAACTGTGTTCCTAGACAACTTAACTGTGTTCCCAGACAAGTTAACTGTGTTCCTAGACAACTTAACTGTGTTCCCAGACAAGTTAACTGTGTTCCCAAACAACTTAACTGTGTTCCTAGACAACTGTGTTCCTAGACAAATTAACTATGTTCCTAGACAAGTTAACTGTGTTCCCAAACAACTTAACTGTATTCTTAGATAACTGTGTTCCTAAACAACTTAACTGTGTTCACAGACAACTTAACTGTGTTCCTAGACAACTGTGTTCCTAGACAAGTTAACTGTGTTCCTAGACAAGTTAACTGTGTTCCCAAACAATTTAACTGTGTTCCTAAACAACTGTGTTCCTAGACAACTTAACTGTGTTCCCAGACAACTTAACTGTGTTTCCAGACAACTTAACTGTGTTCCCAGACAAGTTAACTGTGTTCCCAAACAACTTAACTGTGTTCCTAGACAACTGTGTTCCTAGACAAATTAACTGTGTTCCTAAACAACTTAACTGTATTCTTAGATACCTGTGTTCCTAAACAACTTAACTGTGTTGACAGACAACTTAACTGTGTTCCTAGACAACTATGTTCCTAGACAAGTTAACTGTGTTCCTAGACAAGTTAACTGTGTTCCCAAACAATTTAACTGTGTTCCTAAACAACTGTGTTCCTAGACAAGTTAACTGTGTTCCTAGACAAATTAACTGTGTTCCTAGACAAGTTAACTGTGTTCCCAGACAAGTTAACTGTGTTCCCAAACAACTTAACTGTGTTCCTAAACAACTGTGTTCCTAGACAACTTAACTGTGTTCACAGACAACTTAACTGTGTTCCTAGACAAGTTAACTGTGTTCACAGACAACTTAACTGTGTTCACAGACCTGGGGTCGACCCCTGCTCACCTGGAGTCGACTCTCTTAGGCTTTCGAGAGAGCTGTTTTTTGCCCTGATTTCAGGGGTCGACTCCAGCTCTTTAGGGGTCGACCCCAGCTCTTTAGGGGTCGACCTCAGCATAAGTCTACAATAATTTTCTAATAACACTTAACTGTGTGCACAGTCGAAATAACTGTGTTCTGGGGTAGAATAAGTGTGTTCCGGGATGATTTAAATATGTTCCAAGCTTTTTTAAACGTGTGTCATGTTAGATTAAGTGTGTTCCAAACTTATTTAATTGTTCCAAGCTTATTTAACTTTATTTTTATTTTTTCCTTTTTTTCTTCTTTTTTTTTCCTTTTTTTTTCTTCTCTTCTTCCCTTCTTCTTTCTTCTTTTTTCTCCTTCCGCGAGCTGGCGGCACACAGTTAAGTTGTCTGCGAACACAGTTAACAGGACTGTGCACACAGTTAAGTGTTCTTAGAAAATTGTTGTAGAAGTGAGCGAGTCGACCCAAGATTCTCACGAGTCGACCCCAGCAGAGCAGGAGTCGACCCCAGTTCAAACTTTTTCTTTTTTTTTTCTTTTTTTTCTTCTCTTCTTCCCTTCTTCTTCTTTCTTCTCTTCCCGCGAGGCCGGCGGACGCTGGAGGAGGGCGGGCCGTGGCCGGCGACAGCCGCAGGACGCGGGACGGCGCCCTTCTTCCTCTTCTTCGGCACCTTCCCACCATGGGGGCAGGGGCGGAGGCATTCCCGGCGGCGCGGCCGCGGGAGGGGGCTCGGGAGGAGGCGAGTCGGGCCGGCGGCGGCCGCGGGAGGGGGCAGGCCGCGGTCGGCAGCAGCCGCGGCTGGGAGATTACAGTTTGGAAAGTCTCTGAAATTCTTCTTCTTCGGAAGGATGGGAGATCATGAGGAAAGGGGCATTTTCGGTATCTTATTTCAAAATAAAAGGGGCTCAGGGACCGGAAATTACAGTTTGGAAAGTTTCTGGACCGGTTGTTTTAGATTTAATTAACAAGGACTTTTTGTTACAGTGGAGTCTTTAGAGGGATGGGAAAGTCAATTACCCTATTTTTTAAACCTCTAGTAGAATAGCTAGTTCAAGTTATATTCTAACCTACTTAAGGAGGAAACATATGCGCAGAATATATATTTATCCACAGATTGTGACTGAACCAAAATCTTTTTTTTTTTTGACAACTTTTACTTCTAAGAAGCAACTTAAACTTAAGAAAATGCATGGTAGACCAAAACATGGATTTGTATATTACAAATCAAATGTGTCACTGACTTGTGTGGTTCTAAGACCACTTCCATTGTAAAATTGTAAGCGAGTAAGTAATTGATAGTGAAAACCCTGGCAGGTTACAATGGTAACCTAGGATCGAGACATTGAAGCTGCTGCATCTCTATGACAGTGTGTATGAGATTCGCACATAAACAAAATAAATAATAAGAGACAATAGCTTCAAAACAGAGGGAGGGAGATGCCTCTGAGCTTTCGCCTCACGCGACAAAATAAAGAGAATGCTCACAGGTGGAGAAGAAAAACAAAATTTTGTTTGATGATGGATATTGTTAGGTTATGTTGAGTGGTACATATAGCAATCACTCCACCTCAGTTTGAGTAGCACTAAACTAAAAAAACTCCTTTGATTCCTTTGTATATGATAAGATTCCATTTGTGGTGTAATTCCTCCCTTTGCTCAATGATGGATATTGTTAGGTTTCATTGAGTGCTATATATAACAACCACTTGACCTCAGTTTGACTAGCACTAAACTAAACAACTCCTTTGTTTCTTCAAATATGATAAGATTCCATTTGTGGTGTAATTCCTCTCATAGCTTCCAAAATACAAAACTAAACTAAAACCTCTATTGGAGAAATCTTGCCCCACCAAGGACTGGAAAGCCCATACACTGCACTTCTAGGATTCTGGATTTAGTATAAATAAGAGAACTATGATGAGGATGTCCTCGACATCAAACTTGGCAACCAACACGGATTCAAACACCACGAACTCAACATCGGCATTATCTTCAAGACTCCCTCATAATAAAGATGTCCTTCAACTGTATCTTGGCAAAACATAAATTCCTCCAACGGTAATGGTTTCATAAATATGTCGGCGAGCTGTTTCCAATTTGTTAACAAATGAAGTGATGCCAAATCTTCAAATGTGCTTTGCATGGCTGCGATGCACTAGATTCCTCATGATCATGATAATGGAGCAATTGTCGCGATAGGTGGTCATCACCTCTACTTGTTCATGCTTCAAGTTAGTTAGCACATTGTCGCTTCCATATAGCTCGGCAAGTTGCTGCAGTGACTGCCATGTATTTATCTTCTAAAGATGATAGTGTTATTGAGTGTTTCTTCTTGGAGGACCAACAAATAGCCCTCAAGCTAATAATGTACACGATCTAGTGGTGCCTTTGTGATCATCTATCAACCTACCAAATCACTATCAGAACAACTAGAAAAGCTACATTCATTAGCACTAGTGTACTATAGGCCATAGTCACTTGTCCCTTTCAAGCATCTTTGGATTTTCTTTACTGAAACCCAATTAATTTTACTTGGGCTCTACATAAATCCAGATAACAAGTAGCCTACATGATATTCAGCCTCATATTTGTGACATAAAGTAGACACCAAATCAAACAGTTTGCTGACTTCACTTAGAAAATTTCTAAAAAAAATTAGGGCAGGAGCCCCTGTTTCGTGTGGCCACCACCTATGGAAGAGATGAGGGCTCGAAAGCCCTCTCTCTCCCTCTCTCCGCCTCTCTCTCTCTACCCTCCCTCTACCTCTCCCTCCCTCCCTTCTCTTCCTCTCCCTCCCTCCTTCCCTCTCCCTCTCTTTCTCTCTCTCTCTCTCCCTCTTTTCCCTTCTCCGTGTTCCCCTCCCTTGCCAACTTTGGCTTTGTCGGTAAAGCCAGAAACGGAATGGGCATAGTACCATACCATATTGTACCACCAGACAATCGATACAATGCCCAATACCGGCACCGCATACTTTCAAACCACTTATGTTTTATCTAATAAATAAAAGTCCGAGTGCCGCACTATTTGTCCTCCAAATGAAGAAAAGAATTCAATCAAACCAAATTGTCATCTCAAACTCATTAATCATGCAAGAC
This sequence comes from Phoenix dactylifera, assembly GCF_009389715.1. NCBI lineage: Eukaryota > Viridiplantae > Streptophyta > Magnoliopsida > Arecales > Arecaceae > Phoenix > Phoenix dactylifera. The sequence continues at coordinate 51,988 of NW_024068615.1, forward strand.
TTAAAACTCATAAATCAATTTACTAGTGTTCCCAAAATAAATCAGATCACCATATGTAAGCAAATAATCCATATTTTTGTATCTTTAGACCTTATTTAAAGTGTTGGCCTAATGGTTTCTAGTAAAATTGTGCTTCTTCTCCCTAGAATCATTTAATACATAAAAGATTGCTACCTCAAAACATCACTCTAGAACTTGCTTATTGTGCCAACAGATTTCTCTATAGTTGTGCATAGAGCACATCGAGAATGAAAATTGCTCCATCAAAGAACAAATTGCCAATAGGAGCATACAACTAATTTACTGCATTATGGAGAAGTAGCTTGCCAACATCTTTACATAGTTGATGCCATCGTAGATGTTTGTGTTTTGCCGAGATGCGCTTGAAGTTAAGGATATTAGAATTATGTGGAATGCTAAAGATAATGTCGACGTCGAGTTCATGGTGTTACCAAGTCCGAGTTGGTTTCCAAGTTTGATGTCAAGACATCCTCCTCATCATGGTTCTAGAATCTGGAGTAGTATACCTACAATCGTTGAGTTGTTGAAGCCCTTGGTGGGACGTGGTAACTTCAATAGAAGCTTTAATTTAGCATTATACTCTAGATCGAGGTCCGCCGTAACGGATCCGGTAGGCGTACCGGTCGCCAACCGTACCGGTACGGTTCCAGTTCGTACCGGAACCGAGCGGTACGAACCGACCAGCTCTTCCCTGCTGGAGCCGGAGAAGAAAAAGAGAACGAAAGAGAGCACAGGGAAGAGACGAAAGGAGGAAACCTGTGGCCGCCATCGAAGAGCCGCGGAGGGATGGCGGATTCCCCCGTCCCCCGCCGCCCTCTCCGATGGTGGCCACAGGTTTCCTCCCTCCCTCTCTTCCCCGCGCTCTCTCTTCTTCTCTTCGTCTTCTTCGTCTTCGGCACAAAACTGACTCGTACCGGATTTCACGGCTCCAGCATACCGGTAACTGGCTAGATCGGTTCGTACCTACCGGTATGGACCGGTTCGGCATACCATGCTCTAGATGCTATGAGGTGGAATTCCACCCAAAATTGGAATCTTGTCTTATTCAAAGGAGTAGAGGACTTCCTTAGTTCAATTCTAGTCAAACTAAATCAAAGTAGTAATATATACTACTCTATGTAACCTAACGATATCTATCATCAAATAAAGTTTTTTTTTTCTCCCACCCAAAAGAAACTTCTTTTTCTTTTTGCTGTGAGAGGCAAGTGCTGAGAGCTGTTCTCTCTCTACTTTAAAGCTACTCTCTCTTGTTATTTATTTTATGTGTGCAAGTCTTGTATGCACTAACCGGTGTACAGATGCAGCAGCTTGGGCACCTCAATCCTGGGACTACCATAGCAGCAAAGCAGGAAGTGTAGGTGAGATCTTATATTGTCAAAAAAGAGTGTTCATCTAGCTCCATTAGTTTTCATGTACATGAGAATCTCTATGATGCAAGAGAGCGCCTAGACTAGGATTCAGTACAGCTGATGTGGCTTGAACTAGACAGGATATATAGCTGCAATTAATGGTTCAGCCTAGAATTTGAGCTGATAAAGTTTAAAATAAGAAATTTTGCATGCAAAAAATAAGGTAGAAACTACAAAGCACAAAGTAATCTAAGGTTTGAACATCAATAAGAAGGTTTCTAAGCAAGGTATGTTGAACCGACCAAAACCGGTCGGTTCAGCCTGTACCGAACTGGTGCCGAAGGGCACCGGTACAGTACAGCGTATAAAAACGGTTCCGACCCAGTTTGGGTGGTTCCGTACTTGTACCGGTGCGAACCGGGCCGGTGCCGGCCCATTACTTTTTCCCCGCGCGCGCGCGCCCCGCGCCCGCGTGGGCCACTTAATGCCACATAGTGGCATTTAACGCGTCCGCGGACGCGCACGGACATGTACATTTTTTACCGCGCCGGAACCGATTCCCCAGCAGGGAATCGCGCCCGCGCGCGGTTCCCCATGCGGGGCAGCACGCCCACGTGTAATGCCACTCTGTGCACTTAACATGTCCACGCGCGTCCGCGGAAACGCACGGACGCGTTGTTTTTTTTATTATTTTTTTTTAATGTCTGCGCACACACGGGGCCGCAAACGAGCACGTCTCCGGTTCGGTACCGGTTCCAACCGGTACCGGTGCCCACCGGTACGTCGGTACGGTCGGTCCGGCGAACCTTGTTTCTAAGTGTTTAAAATAAGAAATTTTTGCATGAAAAAAATAAGGTAGAAACTAGAAAGCACAAAGTTATCTAAGGTTTGAACTTCAATGAGAAGGTTTCTAAGCTAACTATGGAAGGGAAAATACATTAAAGGTTTTCTTGGAATCAATAACAGTAGTCAAGAATTGTTATCTAGATTAATATGAAAAGATTTCAGCTAAGCACAGATCAAGTTGGACTGAGATTTTATAGGAAAAAGGGATGATATCATCACTAGAATGATAGTCAACTCTTGCATATACATAACCTTCAAAATATGCTCATATCATCACAAGCTTATTTACTCATCCAAAAGAAAATATGAGTACACATACCCCTCAATTATATATAAACCCATCCAAATATCTGAAATTTGCATATATGCCTTCAAAAAAACTCAAATTTACATATATGCCCCATCACAATATGACATTCTAAAAATTAAAAGTAACAGTACCTCACTGTTTTATCATTTAACCCCTTCAGTAATTTTTACATATAAACTTTTCATATAGTGCTTTACTGCTTATTTGCTTGTCATAGAAAAACTAATATATGTCGTTGCACAAAGTTTCAAAATGCAACACCACATTATAAAAAATATATAATAACAAAGAACAAAATAGTCGATGGACAAGTAAATTAAGCTTAGGATAACAAAAGCTAATACAACATGAAAGGAAGGGTATACATGCAAATCAGATCTTTGGAAGATTATATATTGTGGATCCCACGGGCAATATTGACATCTAATACTAGGCCCATACCAACTACCAAGCAAGTCACTTGCTATCAAATGATACCAAGTATCAAGTGAGCTGCCTCATACCACATGGTCCAAGCGAAAAGGGGGCCCTAAGTTATTAAGTTATTTATTTATTTATTCAATCCTATTCTATTCTATGTCTGCATGGGATTGTATGTTTTCAGCATAGAATAGCCCAACGTAGCAGGCACATGCTAGCCATTGGCCGGCCAGCCTCATGTTAGTAACATTTAAATCTTTGGTATATATGCACTTTTGGCATCAGCCTGACCATGTTAAGAGATGAACAGCTGGTGCCATGGTAAGCACTATTGAAATATGTATTCCTTTTAATCTGTTTTAATTGCTTTCCCATTGTCATGGCAAGATACATGGCTTTGTTGAAAGATAAAGAATTAACATTGCTGAGATCCAATTTCATCATCTAATTCTTTCTTCTTTTTTTTTTATAAGAAAACATCAGGAACACCTTTAATTCTTAAATTACAAAAAAGCAAACAAAAACATGTCTTTTACCAATGTACGCAAAAATGCAATTAGGGTAATAACTTTATATGCAAAATTGATAAAAATGATTGAATAAATAAGACAACAAATGTGAGGACCATCTTCTACCAAAGACCTGGCCTAGGTTCATACCAAAGAGAGACCATCTTCTAGGACAGGGTCAGGATCCCAAGTCCCTCTAGACCATGTTGTTCCAGTCCGTTCTAGTGCATCCTAGCATAACGAACCAAGCAAAATGCATCTTGACACATGGATGGCTTGGCATCCCATAATTCATTAGGACAACAATTTTATTATTTGTTTCTTTTTTTTCTTGCTTTAAATGTTTCTTTAGAGATTTCTTGTATCTTTATTTAAATTCATAACTTTTGTCCATGACATGATAAATAAGCGGCATTTTAAATTTTACTATTATTTTTGAATTTTTGAAACCATCAACATCATAAACCTAACAACTGGTATGACAAACCTACTCTAAACCCTACATTTCAGCAAACACCTAAAACCTCTAAATAATATATACATATATATAACAATTAAAAAGGGCATCCCAGTGAATCACCATGATGCCAACATTTCCCAAACTTTGGTTAAAAAATGTCACAACCGAGACTCGGACTGATATGGGTCCCAAGGATGGGATTTAAACCCTAGAATGTGACGGTTATATGCCTTAACCTATGTCCAATAGAGTCAAAGATTCATAATAGGTCCGCGGAACCAATACCGGGACCCGTACCGATCCATGGCTGGTACGATTCTATATTGTACCGTGGCCGGTACGGGTAAGGCGTGCCGGTTCCGTACCAACACGCCCAAAATTTCTTTTGGAGCTTTTGTAATATTTAATTTGTAATCACTCTTTTTAAACTTTTTCAATGATTTAAGTCTAATTTGATGTTTTCTTTGGTGTTTTCTTAATATTTTTTATGTTTCTATAATTCCGGTTTAACCTAAATGATGCATTTTATTGTTTTAAAATGATACAAATTATACAATGATTAGTAAGATGTTGCATGCTACAAGGAACAACATAAAATATCCTCAAATCAAGTAATGATGTAAAAATTATAAAATAATATAATCAATTACATACATTTAAAGTACAAATTACATACCGATATCTAAAATCGAGTCGAATGGCGATGGCACTTGTAGATATCCGAATCATCAGCATAATCAGGAGGCACATCAACCCACCCCTTTAACCAAGCGGCGTTGTAGTCTTGTATGTTAATCCCATAAGAAATGCGTGCCGGATTATAAGCACTCTCAGATCTCCGCTAAATCTCTAACTCTGAGAGGTGTCCTCTAGCTGATAATACAGTTGTGAAGGGGTCCATCCGAATATGCCGGCAACAAAATCAACCCGTGAGATTGCTCCGGACTGCGTAGGGTAGTAATCACCGAAAGATGCCTTATACGTACCATATCCATATCCGTATAAGTCATAGGCTGCCTGTGATTGTGGATAATAGGATCCAGTTTGCGACTCGAAACTTGATACGTCTATGGATCCTACGCCATGTACGAAGTCATCTGCAGCTGTATCTTGTCCTCCTAAATGACCTCGAAGTGCCTATCTCCTATATGCAATCATATCCTCGCAGGCTCTACCAGATTGTGCATTATGGCCAATCCTGTGTAGCATGCATAAACTAAAACTCACCAGTAAATTGAAACCACCATGCGGTTGTCTCATAAACAGTGGTCTCCTATCCTTCACTCCCTCTCTGGCCAGCAAATCCATAACCACCAAAATTGCTGCTCCTGATTTTCGAATCTAAGTGAACTGACTCCTCAACACTCCATTAGGGTTGCAGGTATCTTTTGTTTTTCATTTTTGGTGTGCTGGACAGGTGCCTTCTTACCTTCGTGCCCCTCGCTGCCTGGCTATGTTAGGAGAATGCATGTTGCCCTCCTAACCGAGTCGACCAGATAGTGTAGTGGCCTCGTTTAAGCATCTCACAATCATATCTAGGAGAGGATATCTTGAACAAGGAGTCATGTGGTAACTAGCTCTCCTGTGATTGTAGCTGATCAGTTGGAAGGATGCGTGGAATATTGCACTCAGCCCATTTAGCCCATTGCCCTGCATCGATCTTAGCCCTCGCTAGCTACGAAATTGGCCGGTCGTAGAGGCAATCCTCGCTCATCAAGCTTCAGCTCCTGCTACTAGCCAACAAGCCATCCAATCATAGGATCATCCTCTTCATTAACGAAAGCACCATGGATCGAATCTGTGTACTTGAGCTCCACTTTCCCCTGAATGCACTTCAGCCTCAACCTCAGATAATAGTGAACATATATAAGGTCTTGAGGCGCATCTACATCAAACGGTTCATTTGCTTGCTATGGATGAGAGCAAAGGTGGACCAGTTGCACTCACATTCACTCAAAAAGACCATCTAAAAAAGAATCCAGATAGCTAGCCGCTTAAGATTTTTACGTCATCATGTAGATCGTCCATAGATCTACAACATATAATAAATTCAAGCTCAAATCGAAAATTTTGGCATGATCTCTCCTTATTTTGCAATTTTCATGCTATTTTTTCAAGCCCAAAATAAATTAAAGAAATGAGATAGAGGAGAGGAAGCCCACCTGATTTAGGCTTGGATCTTCTTTCTGAGCTGCTGAATCGGCGGGTTTCTTGATTGTTTGGGAAGGAAAAGCGGTGAAAATCTCTTCGCCGCTTTTATTTGTTGTTGTGAAGGCCTTATCGGGCCTTCCCAACGGCAATATGATGTTTTAAAAGCATCAGATTAATCCACAATGACAACCCAGTTTGGAATCGAGTTGACTCTGTGCGAACCAGCCAGTTGGCACCGAGTTTGCACTGAACCGGCCGGTTTCGGCAGATTCGAACCCTTTTCAGCGATTCCAATCGGTTCAGGACCAATTCCGGCCGATTTGATACGGATTCCCCAATACAAGGCCAAAATTAAAAATGGAAGGCAAGCCGACCCGGTGTCTCGACACTGCCCGGATAGGGCAGTTCGGCCCGGTTCGGCAGACCATGATTCGTACCAATAAAATATTTAAATCTTGGACAATTTCGGTAGCCCCAACTACTAGGTGCTGGTATGGTACTATTAAGTCAATATGCCCTAGTTTGGCCTAACTAGACCCAAATTGCTCAAACCACACAGAATTGGGGCAGATCAAGATAGGACCAATACCTCTTAGTACCTGTCAACAAGGTTTTAAGTGCCAATGGGATCGGGGGCATCCTGGCCATTTCATCTCATTCCTATAAGAAAGCAGGACCAAGATAGGGTCAATACTCCAAAATCTATACATGCAGGGAGAGAAGAAAGAGGAAAAAAAGAAAGGAAAGATGAAGAAAAGGAGAAAGTTTAAGGAAAGAAGAAGAAAAAGAAAAGAAAGGAAGGGAGAAGAAAAAGAAAGGAAAGAAAGAAGGAAGAAAGAAAACAGAAAAAGAAGAAAAAAAGAAAAAAGAAATAAAAGAAAGGATAAGAAGAAGAAAGAAAAAGGAAAGAAAAGGAAGGTAGAAGAAAAGGAAAGGAAAGAAAGAAGAAAAAGAAAGAAAGAAAAGAAAGAAGAAGGGGAGAGAGATAGGGGATATCTATTGGAATACATGATCGGGACAGCCACCAGGATGGAGTAGGACAGCAGGGCATCCCGTATCATAGAGAAACTGGGACACCTCCATCCCACGAGACTTAAAACCTTGCTTGTCAAAAGCCTCTTAAACCCCTTCTTTGTGTTCTCTACCATTTAAAGGTGGGAACAACCATGAAGAAAGAAGAATATCTATAAGCAGGCATATAAGCTAATAAATGCAAATTTATTTACATGAATATCATTTAATTTTTATATTTATTTAGAAAGTTACACATAAGGAACAACCCCTTATTTGAGTTCAGTGAAAATACTCAAAAGATTCAAAATTCATAAGAATAAAAATGCTGATTTCTCAATTTTACTTCATTTTCTAGATTTCTAAGGTTTGGTCAAAATGTCCAACTTTCAAGTGCTAAGCCATTTCTTAAATCTTAAAGGCTCATAATTTTTATTTTGTTCTAACATTGCTAAAACCCAAAAGCCCAACAATAATTTGTATATGTCTCTAAAGCATCTCGCTAAAAATGAAACTAATAATATTAATTGTGACATATATGCATATATAGTCCTTTAAGTATATGGTGGGCTATTACATATCTATGAGCCCACCAAGCACCCAATATGACATCAAGTGAAAAAATGCGGTTATATCAAAAACATAATCATTTTTGTTCAACATTATGCAAAATTTAATTTTTTTTTCTTTGTTCATTTGTCAAACCAATGCTACTAGTAGATTGTTTAACCTTGAATGCATGGCAATTTTCAAAATCATTCATTAACTCACTAATTGCCGATAACATAATTACATTTTGATTGCTAATGCTCACATAGTTTTTAATAAAGTTCTGATTGCAAGCAATGTAATGTGTTAAATTGGCAAAAGATATTCAATGTACATTTAATTGGATAGTTAGGGCATTAAATTAATACTTACAAATCTATTATGCAGAATCATGGCATTAAAACAAAAAACATAATCAAAAAACAAATTGGTAGGCCAAAATAGGCAATACAAAGCATGCCCTAGCCATAACAAAGCATACTTGTTGGTGCCACTTGTCAATACAGCATGTAATACAACACATACCATATCGGCTGGCCATAACCACACCCTTGTACCTTGATATTTGAATCTAGGTATTGATTAAGTTAGTCGGAATTTTTGCTAATACCATAGGATGATTCTAAATGCATAGTATGACACGTCATTCTCTCATCTACTCCATGCACCACAACATCGCAATCGCATTTTACAAACACAGGCATAGGTATTGTGACAAAGACTTGTTAGCAAGAAATTTTTTGCTGCCTTGTAAATTACATTTTCTAGGTTTATCATAACTTTGAGCAAAAAAAAAAAGGAAAATGCATTTCTTACAAAAAAAATATCTTTTTCTATAAGATTCATACATATATTCGTCAATCTAATCACGAATATCTAGACTTACATTATAAGAAGCATGGAACAATTTCTATTCAAAAATATTTGGAGTTCATAAGAGCTTATTTACCACTGCGAATCTAGTTTTAACCCATAATGAACCAAGATTTCACATTGTTGATGTACAACAAATGAAAACAGAATGAAACAGAAAAGCAAGGGCAAAGATTTGAAATAGCTGGTGTACATAAGTGAAAATAATTCACTTGAAGTAAAATGCAACCTAGCTGTTATTATCAGCATGTTAACAGGTTACAAGGGAGGTACTATCTACCAATATCAGCAGTCCAATGTTAGAACTAGATTAATGAAGTAAGGCTTGTAGCCTTAAAAAGATTTGGTGGATAAATTATTTCTGATTTGAATCCATCAATACCTTAATTGATTATTTCTGATGGAAGCCATGAATAAACCTTGAATGTGATGCATATGTAAACTATTTGCCCTATCATAAAACTCGTGCCCATAAATAAATACCATCTAGCTCCATCAAGAAAGCATGTTTCTTTAGTCTATAGTCAACATATCCTCAGCTCTAAACTTCGTGATGTGCGATGAGTGCATGAGTAGTTCAGAAATGATCTTGCTACAGGTGAAAACGAGAAATCAGAGAAGGTTGATAGCTAAAATTCTAATAATACACTTAAGTTGTCCAAGATCACTAATATGACCCCTGAATATAGCTTATTCTCTTACAACCGTATCACATGACATGTCCATGCAAACTGGGCCATAGCCCAGCAGTTGCACCTGCCCACGGTTCTCCATTCGAACCTTAGAAGGTGTTTTCCATGTTTCTGACTTGGGAATTGTAATTGGTTGTGCTCCAACGGATAGCTTGACTAGGCCTATTAAATAAAATATTCTTTTATCAAAGAAAAACACCAACGAGCAGCAATTCACTAGGTCATGAAGTTGAAGTTGGAACCCTAATGTATAGAGGCAAAGGTAAAATTAATAAAATATTAAAAATTAACCAATCCTGCCAAAAAAAAAACAATTAATAATGTCAGATACCTTCTTTGAAAATAACAAGATAGAGATAGAAGGAGGGCATGCAGGATCCTTGATTACATTTATCAGCGCCTGTGCCTTGGCTCTGTATATAAAAATGAAACAAAAAGGAAAAAAGAAGAAAAATAAAATATGTACATAAGAACCTTGGCAATTCCATTACATTTTAAGAAAACCAAAAATTGTATTGCATAAAAATATGCTTTAACAGTGAGGAAAATGAAAAAGTACCACAACCACTTCAAAGATTACATAAATACAAGTAACTTATTTTCTATTAAACTGGTAAATTTACACAAACACAAGCAAGCAACTATCGTGTGGCTTCTCACATTTAAGTTATAACATTATAACGTAATAAGATAAATGCAGTATATTCCCGAACACAACTTGCACAAAGAATTAAATATTTAGAGTTATACATATGGATAAATTGGGAAGTGGATGAGAGAATTAAACACCTTTGTTGCTTAAAGATGAAGTTTTGCATTACTAGTTTCTTCACTATCAGAACTAAAATTAAGTGCTTGAAATTGGTATAACTAATACCAAACAACGAACATACCACTCAAAGAAAAAGTAAAAGAAAGTAATGCTAAGATAAAAAGCATGAATACTTCAAATTACATCTCGTGTCCATATTCAATACGTATGAGATACAGATACTTGCTACAGCTACGATACATGTGTGCATATCTCCATTATTTTTATATAAAAAAGGTTCAAGATCTTAGTGGATGTGATCAGCTGCTCTTCAGAGATGGCTTGAAGGATGCGTGAAGTCCCTTCTTTGGATCTAGCTAGCATTTGTCATGTAACGACCTAGGAATGACCCAAAAAGACTAGTCGAAAGGTAATGTTTAGGCTCCTTGGTCCTGTATGCATACCCAGGATCTACTCCTTGCATGGCTAATGTGGGACTAAACACATGCTCACACAGTCCTCACATACTCGCATACTTCCCCTATTTAAGCCCCGACATCCTCGTCAGGCTAATGGTCCAAATCCATTCAAACCCAATCATAAGTATCACAAATCCAATCTAGACCTATGCTATAGTGTTCTCTAGTCCACATGGGCCATGGGCCAAATCCACTCCGATACCATTTGTTACAACCTAGGACCTCACCCAAAAAGGTTAACCGGAAGGTATTGTTTGGGCTCCTTGGTCTTGTATACGTACACAGGATCTACCCATTGCATAGCCAACCTGAGGCTAAACACAAGCTCGTTGCCCAATTAAGGAAAGATGCCTCTCGGGGCATCTGAGAATGATTTGGGCATATGAAGGGAAATGCCCATGTACAATTTGTTTTGGGGGGAAGCACGAGTCTTCACATGTCATGTGCAATGGATGTGAGATGTTGAACATGCACTAGTTTTCCGTTACATACTTCAATAACAAGTCCCGCCAAGTTATTCATCTCATGGAACAAATAAAAATGAGTCCAACTTCGCTTGCTCAACTATAGGTTTCCTATATATAAAAAATGAATGTTAACCTTCCAAAGATGGACACGTTAGATGATTAATATTACGGTACGAGATGTTGATGTTGTTCATGAAGCATGGACAATGTTATTTGAACAACCATTATGATTATTGGATTTCCTCTATACATATTCAGAAACAATGATGTAGGACAGTCAAGGGACAGGGATTTACAAGGGTTTAGGAGAGGATTGAAACCTAAAAGGTGCTGGAATTTTAATTGCAGAGCTGAGTTTTATATAAATCTGAACTATAAAAACTGGAATTTTAACATGAAATTGATGATGGATGTGACAGCAAAACCTAGAGATTATGAAACTAGGCTTTAACTCGTGGGGAGAAATCTAAATAAGGAAACAAAAGGATTTAAAGGGATATTGAAAGACTAATCTAAGCAGCGAGGTCCATAGGTTGTTTAGACATCAAAGGAAGCAATTTGGAATCAATACAAAGAAGAAAACAAAGGAAAAAATAGATGCAAAAAGGAAAGAATAAGTAAAGCAAAACACGGATTATTACTAAAAATAATACCGGGCTCACTCAAGGACCTAAGAATCACACCCAAGGTTTGAAGGCCTCACACCTCTATTGGAGGATCACACCACAAGAGTAACAAATACTCCATTATTTCATTCATAATCTACATAAAATCTTATTACATCAAACTTTAAGAGTCTCTTTTCATAACAAAAGAGAAACATTATTTCAAGATCCCAAAAGTACCCCTAATAACGCATGGTTACTGTTCACAATTACTGTAGCATGAAGAGTGCCATAAACAGTAATGTGCTACAGCAATTAAATTCTCAGATAAGCATTGAGATCTTCTAATCCCAGCCCTAGACTCCAAAATAACCAACTAAAACTGAAAATAACCAAAAAAATAAAAGAAAAATACAGAAAAATAATAACTTAATTCAATCTAATAAAATCTCTAAGCTGCAGCTCTATGATGCAATACTACAGGAACTTCGATCCACATCACACAAATACATACATAAGTACATATATATGTATGTACATATATAAATACACATATCCATATAGATACATACACACACACACATATAGAGATGTATGTATAATCGTATGTATATGTGTGTGTACATCCTGTTTTATCATATCATTTCAACTTTTCAAGATTTGTCATATCATTGTATCCATTTTTGTTGTCTCCTCATCTAGTATCAATATTCATGCTTAGTGGATGCAAAGAAATCATGTAATAAGTGACAAGCTATCTTTAGCTATTTCATCTTTATCTCATCATATGCGTGCTATTGACATGATATCATCCTATTTCAGTACCAAATTTATAGGTTTCCAAAAAAAAAGATCATTTTTCATAGTTATAGGGTGAAGAGTTCAAGGCTGGTTTCAAGGATTCATGTCACTAATGGTACTAGTCTGTCCTGTCGGTACTGCTCCAGTAAGACAATGGTACTTGGGACAGGTGTGGGAAACACCAGTTCTGTCTTGAACAGGGATACTGCAATGTCCCAATTGGTACCAATCAAGATGGACCAGGACAGATTGGGAAAGTTGCGTCCCAATACTTGGGACAGCTTGGCATCCTGGGATGCAATTCTTTTTCTGTTTTTTCTTGTTGTTAATGACTATTTCAGATTAGACCAGGTGTAGGTATCTAGATTTAAACCATTAGTCAGTTTGTTGTTCTCAACATGCAGAAGAGTTTTGATTTTAAAGATCATATCAATAAGCAGAGAGGTCACCAAGTTGAGGATTCAGGTTTTCAGGAAGAACAGTATAATTGGGAAAATCCCTCCAAATAATTCTGTGCCGAGCATAAATCAGATAGAAATTACTGTTTCTAATTTTATAGATGATTAAGCAGATTTTCATACTTTCTGGATTAAAAGATTGAACAAAACTCTGCCAAATGTTATTTACTTTCATAAAAAGGCTAACAAAACATGCAACATATATTCTCTGATCCCCTCATTTATCATAAGAGAGAGCAGTAAAGATTATTTCAGTATCTAGGGACTAGGAATTCTCATCTTAAACCAACAATATATAGAGAGGATAAGGCACGTTGGTAAAGTTAAGCCATTAAGGTAATCTAATTTAGATTCATCACCTCAAAGATGTAAAAAAAAGGAAATAAATCAACCTATTTTTAAGGGTGACCAGCCATCAAACCCAATTTGTTTGACAGAAAGTAAGAAAGTGGTGATTCCAATAATTAGTCTCTGCTAAAGAAGGCCACACCACTTCAAATTCTACACTAGAACTACACAGGCTTTTGTTGTTGGGGAAGAGAATAGCAGCAGTTCTGGATTTATTGAGGCAGGAGGTGTCGACAGTGGTGAGGTTCATAAGCCTATTGTGGATTGTGGACTAGCTAGTTTTGATGGCCAGTTACAAATAGGGTTTGAGAACAAAAATATGACACAAACAAATTGCATCCAATAGTAAAGATATCCCATTGTCATAAGTAAAGATGTCGCTGCTTTATTCCATTTGAATTGGGATAACACCATTCATTACAATCACATAATATACACTCCTTTGTCTTTATATGTTCTTCATTTTCACATAATATACACTCCATTTGAATTGGGATAAGACAGTAAAAGGCAAGATATACTTAAAAATTCACAAGCACAAATAAGCAAATGAATAATTCCAAATATATCATTGCTTGATAAAGTGACACTTATCCACTATATACTTTCTCACATTTATTTTCCGTTCTATTTATATATTCTTGTTTTATTTTTTTTGTATTATTTGTCTTATTGTTTAGTTCTTTTAAATTTTATTTTTATTTTCCCCATTCAAATATTCATTTTAGTAATTTTGATTAGTCATTTCCTCTAATGTGCATTGCATGCCTTATTTGCTTCCATAAGATATCCCTCTCCTTTCATCTTTTCCAACAGTAGGATTGATACTTGCAGCATATATGAATTCCATTAAGATATAAATACTAAAACCTAGAGAAAGGATAGGGAGATAAAGAGCAAGGGAAGATGAAGGAGGAAAGGCAGTGAGTTGCAGCTGCTATGTTCATATTTATCACGTGAGGTTCCGAAGCAGCATTAACAAAAGAGGAGGCTGGCCAGCAACTTGAAAACCAGGTAGTGGTGAAGGTACTCAAATTATAATTACGCAGCTCAAGCTCATACAACAAGATAGCAATGCTCTAAGTTTTCCCTCGAGTGTAAATTAATAAATAACAAGACAACTAAGTAACCTTTCCTAAAAACATTCAAATGAACTTAAAACAAATGAATATTTCAGTTTCATTTAGAGCTTTTTTTTTTATTATTAATCTTATGGGTAAGGCTGGTGGATTTTGGAACATATAGTTACTATCAACTTTAATAAGCCTAAAGGAGAATTTTATGCTAGGGTTTCTTCTATATATGTAAATAAAGTTTCTTCACATTATTGAATTTTCGCTCATCAGTAATTGCCGCAAGATGTCATCTCATTCAGTGAGAAGAAAATGACTTTCAAGTTTCAAGCCTAAAAATAAAGAAACAATTACGCGGTCCACTGTAATGAATGTTTCTGTCATACCTTAACTACTAAAGTTTTAATTATTTATATACAAATGCTAGAATTAAAGAACTCTCTGAAGTAACCTCAGATTGATCCAGATATAGAACTTCATTAACAAAGAAGAGTTTATAAAAAAAATAACATGCAACTAAACAATATCAAAGGTACCAGTTATCAAAGTAGTGTTCCTCACCTTACATTCTCTATAATTCCAGCTATTTGGTTTACATACTTAGTGATCCGTCTTTCACATCTATCAATATCCTGCCCATGAGCATAGACTTGTTGAAGAAAGTATGAAAGTGCCTTCAAGGAAATTTAGCACTATAAAAATGGTTCAAAAAAGAATGTGAGTTACATAGAGAAACATATAAATTATTGGATAAATGTATTTATATGCTTTCAAATAAGTATTTTATATACAATCAGTTCTGATGTCCAGAGTATCAATAGACAATGCATGGTCCTTAAGAGTTAAAATGATGGCTTTCTTAATCATAAGAATTAAGTCAATTAAATAAAACGGGGCACAAGTTGATGATGAAAGTAGAAATATGACTTGAGGGAACAAGCCAAACCTTTTGAGCAAGCAAATGGATTTTTTCGGCCACTTCATTGTATATCTTTAGTCTGTTTGCCTCCACTTTTAGTGCAGCCTCAGCAGCCAGAACTTTGACCCCTGTCATGCATAATTTGACAAATTCTATTTCTTATAAGCATTGTAATCCTAAATGCAAGTATTGCAAACATTATATTTACAATTTGAATTAAGTTATCAAATGTTATTCTTAATTAGAAATGAATATACATGAATCATCTGATAGTGTGAAATATAATGTTTTCTTCATTGTCAGATCATGTTGCAAGCAGCATTATTTTCAATTATTTCCTGGTACCCTGAGAGATATTAAGGATATGTCAAATGGCACACCTCCAACTGAAAGTCCATATATTACAGCTCTGCATGTAACTAAAGAAAACTGCAGATAACAGCACATGCATTCCCGTGGCATACATTCTATGATCTTGGTCGATCGAATCAGAAGAAGTTGCAGCGGCTTATCTGATTATAGGAGCAAGGATGAGAAGATGATTAATGGCTCCTATTGTTACATGAACTTGTCCAGAGTTTTTCCATTTATATGCTGCCCTCTCAGGTTTCGAAATGGTAAGAGGCCCTCGTTTCAAGACATCAAACCAAGACCAAACATTAATTGATGCATACGTGAACCTAAACTCAAGACAATTTAGTTAACAAGGCCACCATGCACTTGCACTAGCTTGAATTGAATTGATAAAGGTAGTACATGGACTTCAGATAAGTTTGGAAAGAAAGAACTTTGAGAAACTAGTTTATCTAATTATCTTCAAAACAATTTGAATGTTTCTCATTTGACTTTCAATATGAATCTAAAAAAATGGTGATGGCCCTATTATTTAGACAGCTCCAAATAAAAACACATAGAATAAATTCAGGCATATTTGGATCTTGATAAGAACATCAAAAAGAACTATCTATTATTGATAATGTGTGATAAAAAGCATGTGAAACGCACTGCAAGGGGGCTACGGGATGTAGAGAGAAAAAGATAGAGAGAGAGAGATATGCATGTCTGAAAGGAAGTTTTATGTTAAACTACAGAAATTGGATAGATTACTTAGAGGAGATCATTCAAGGTTTATACTTTTGTATTATGTGGCAAAAGAAGCATTGAGGTGGTTGTTAGGATGAACTGGAGAAATAATATAAATCTACCTACTATCTTCTATCTCGTTAGTTAACTAGCTAAACAAAAAGACCATCCATCGGAATAGTGACAAATCTCTCACAAGACTCTTACTATATCAAGGCCTGTAAGGCCTTTTATGCACAAGCCATCCATCCCAACTAATTAGACTCCTTTTATCCTTTAATGGTAACTTCTATAATTAATTTCTAGTCTCATCTTTTCAGATTTATCCTCTCTTTATTTTATATTTATATATTCTTCCTTTCCGAAAAAACTAAAGTTTTCAAATACATATGCTCCATGTCAATATTATAATAAAATGAACCACTTAGTCAAGCATCAAAAAGTTAAAGCCACCTCTTTTTGAGGTTAGTTGCACTTACAAGGGTTTAAACCATGGAATGCGGGCCGGTACGTACCGGTCCGGTCCTTGACCGGTACCGGAAACAGATGAAAGCCGGTATTTCCCTTTTTTTGTGCGAACCGGCCGGTACGGAGCCCGTACCGGTCGGTACCGGCCGGTACCGCTTGGTACCGACCTCGTACCGATGCGAACCGGCCGGTTCGCACCGGTACATTTTTTTTTCCGAACCACAGTGCCTCGCGCTGTGGTTTTTGAAACCACCGCGTGGCGCGTGTTTTTTGAAACCACGGGCCACTTCTTTCAAACAAAAAAAAACTGTGGCCTGTCGGCCACAGCTTTTTTTTTTAATGGGAAAGAAAGTGGCCTCCGGCTAGCGGTACCGACCGGTACGTATCGGTCCGGCCGGCCACCGGTACGGCGGACCTTGGTTTAAACCCTAGTACTGGGACCATGTTGGTTTGGGGCTTAGTCAGTACAGTATCAGGACAAACTGGAATGACCATTAACAACAAGATGAAGAGAGCAAAAAAAAATGGTGTCCTCATACACCATGTCATCCCAAGTGCCGAGACATATCCATCTTGGTCCATTTAAGCCAGGAGGACCCTATCACCCGGGGTTCTAGAGTATCCGAGGACTTAGACTTTCTTCTTCCGATATAGTCCCATCAATATGGATCAAGTCCTCAATCCTTAGCATGTAGAACGAGAAAGCAGATAAGATGAGTCCTAAAGGGACATAAATGAATTCATCCAAAAGATGATTCTAAAACAGTCAAAAGAAAATAACAATAATCATAAGAATAAGAAATATAGTCACCCATCTAACAATGATTGAAAAAAACTGAATAATATATTTACCCATCTAGCAATTATATTTTCAATCAAAGCACACCTTTCAAATCCTATTTTGCAACTTATATCCAAATTTTCTTACATATTTTCCATAACTTCAACACTCGAGGACTTATTTCTAGCCCCTCTTCTTCCTAAAGCACCCCATATTGCTGCATATCAATATACTATTCAATTTTATTTTGTTGAGTTGAACATTCAATATAAAAATTGGACATGGTAACAAGAAAGTATAATCATTCTACATTACGTGAGACTTAAAAAGCAAAGGTAGCAAATTATATATCAGATTTCCACAGTATTACCAAAATGAAGTATTAAAAAAACAGCAAAATATGTACAATACCTACAATGTAAAGTCAACTGTAAACACAATTAGCTACAATGCAGTATTACTCACGTAGAAAACATTTCTGGGGGGCTAATTTCTAAGCTTATTTCTGTTGTTAATGTTTATACAAATCCAATGTTAGTTTGAATAATGAAGTACACACCTTAAAAGGCAACTAAAAGATATCTAAGATGATTTATTATAGATTTCAATAGGTAAAATCAAGGTTCGCCGTCTCAGTACCAGACCTCATACCGGTACGATCCTATTACAATGTCCGTATACGGTGCAGTACGAGATAGCAAGGCATATAGAGTGTCCGTACAGTACAAGATTGTATACCAATCCGATATCTGTATGGTACGGTACCAACCGGTACAGCGAACCTTGGGTAAAATGGTTTTTTGTCTAAAACAGTCTACACACTACCAAAAAGCAGTTCAATTAGCCGATGTTTTTTTGGAGAAAAAAAAAGAATCAGTGCATACATTTCCCTATGGGTGCCTGCCAAGCATGAACACAGTACCACACATTATTCAACCTACACCCTAGCAATTGCATGATTCGCTTCACTTCAACCCTTAGAAAGATGTTGGGCTTTTCTAATAAGATGTGCCAAAATTTCAGTATAAAAATACATGATGCAGGAGAAAACTGAAGTACCTGGCAATTGCACATTTTTTGGTACAATAGTACACTCATCCTTTGATATTAAATTTCCAGCCTTTACTTCACTAGTTGTTTCTGCACCAGTTGCCCATTTTTGCTCCATAGCCCCTTTCTGTGCAACTTCAGCTGCAGCTTTCTCTCTAGTTCTTGCAGCTTCCTTTTCCGCAGCTTCTTTAGCTGCCCTTTCAGCAGCATCTTCTAAAGCTTTTTTTTGTGCTTCAGCTAATTTTTCAGCCTTCATTTTAGCCTGCATTCAATCAAAGGAAAACTTATTATACTACAGAAACGTATTTAAGAATCAAAAGCAGACAAAAGCCATTTGTTAGTAGAGTTATTAAAATTCAAGATTCAATATCATTTTAATAAAAGTATGCAATTCGTAATTTGGTGAAAAATCAAGAGAAATTTGGAGTACGTCAAAAATTAAAAACAAAAATGTGAATATTAATTGGAAAATACTAAAAGCAACTCAATAAATAGGAGAAATTGAGAGAAATAGGAATTCACAAAAAAAAAAAATCATTAGATATCCACAAGTCACTATAAATTCAGAAAATCATTTTTTAAAATCTAGTATAATCTACGAAGAGAACCTTCGACCAAAGGAATCAAACCTTTCAATAAGCCAAAGAATTTTGTTGTAAGGATAGAGCAACTAAATGCCTTCAAATCTATCAAATGTGTAAATTACAATAATTAACAAATAGATGAGACAAATCAAGAAGTGCAAAGTTATTCTCATTTGGGAAAAACCAAAACATATAAATTTACTACAATAGGAAGTTGGAAGATGCCATTACTCTCTCTCTCTCTCTCTCTCTCTCTCTCTCTCTATATATATATATATATATATATATATATATATATATATATATATATATATATATATATATATATATATATATATATATATATATCTTTTGATTCCAAACATATCCATCAAGGTTCGTCGTCTCGTTACCAGACCCCATATACTAGTATCATCCTATTATAATGTCGGTACGCTCATCATGGTACCCGGTTCGGCAGACCGAGTGCCGAGACGCCTTCCATACTGCGTATTAATTGTACCGGTATGGTACGGTTGGTACACACCAGTACCGACCAGTACAGTAAACTTCAATGATCGTGATAATCTAATGTGCATTGGAGGTACAATATACTTAATGTTGAAGTAGATCAACATCGACATTATGTTTTGATTGCTTCAGAAATACCTATAAGTTAGTGTTATGTCTTACAAATAGTAATGTCATCAAATTACATATGCCTCATCTAAACTCCAATCTCAAGGATAATAAATACATGGCATTTTGCAAACTTTTTTAAGGCCTACATCCTAGATAAAGCTCCATCAAAATCACTTCAAATATTGAGCTGGACTTGTCAAATCTAACTCTCCCCTAAACTATAATCCTTGCCATTTAGTGCCTAGTATCTATAAAGGGTTACTTAGAGATTGATGCAAGTGTCCTTGGTAACAATACTATAAAGCCCTATCAACCATTTCAGCTTCTAGTTTGATTTTTCGCACTCAGGCTTCTTTTCCTTACCAATTTCTTGTTCAACTATGGTGGTCGTCTAACTTTCTTATTGGGGCTGGCATACAACTTGTTGCTAGTTAAATATTTGTCTTATTCGGCTGCAATTTCCTAAAGATACCATTGCAGTGCTAATAGAAATGCGAGTACTAGCTCATCAGGCATATCATGATTCAATCATATATTCTCAACTGAGGTCGACATGACTACTGATACAAAGCCATCACATTGCCTCCATCCTCCTCCAAGGCAAGGTTTGTCATAAGGTACTCATAAGGTATTGAGTTTCAGTTTGTTATATGAGCCGAGCAGTCCGAACCGAGCAGAAACACCCCCCTCCCCCAAGGTATCGCATTATATCGAACTATACCTCTTGGTCTCACATGGAATAATGGCTAAAGAGTGAGGAAAAAGTGTCGACAGACTGTCTTCACACAGGAAGTGTACTGTACCAAACCGAACTAATAATATATTGGTACAATTCCCATAATGGTTTTGCGGACCTTGTTCTTGAGTTTACTTATAAAATGAAGCTCTCCATTCCTATTTGGTAGTAAGTCCACTTTTCATTCCTTGTCTTAAACAGTTGTAACCATTTTTGTGCCCCGATACTCTTTTAGACCAAAACATGTGTCTCAGCATCATGATCTTCATAAAGAGTCATAGGGTCTATAAATAGTACTCCCCAAGCCTTTACCATCCTCCTCAACATGCCTACTACCTTCTTAAGGCAATCAATTGTGTCAAGCAAGTGTCAAGCAAGTGCCAAGCATAAAGAAATCTAGTCATACAATCATAGCAACCAGCCCCAATTTTGACAAGAATGATCGTGCCATATTCTTCTATACCCCTTACAAACAATTACACCATTCAAACCCATAGCAATAACATGACTAATGTTAGTACAAGACTTTGAGATGAAGGATCCTATGTCACCATGTCAACTTCCTAGTACTTGATGTCACCTAATTCAACAAATGCACAAGAATTATCTCCTCTCTAATGCATGGCTGAATTAGAGTCATTATTGATGACAATGAATTACAAAGCATGGTCCGCCGTCTTGATACCGAACCTTGTATCAGTGCCACACTAGTACAATATTGGTACGGTACGGTACGAAATTTTTTTTGGCATACCCAGTGTCGGTACGCCATCCATACCAGGTACTGGTACCGAACCAGTATGGTACGGTACACCCCATACTGCCCGGTTCGGGTCGGTACGGCATACTTTGTTACTAAATGATGCCACCAACCATAGAGACTTGTTGAAGACATTGCTTATCTCATTATGGTCTCACAATCAACAGTACATATACTATGACTTTTGTCTCATCATTTAACACCCGACATCAGATACATGGTAATACATTAGATCTTAGACCCCTATTACTTTCTACTTGGAAAGTACGTAAGCATTCAGCTATTTCAAGGGCACAACCATCAAGGCATTGCTACTCATTATGATCTCCTCGCTTCAAATCTGTGTATATGATGTTGGTTGGGCCATCGATAATACCAAATACTTACTCTCCCCTATTTAATATCATTCTTGGCGACCCTTCATCTCCAAGAGAGATAGCCAGACATTGTCTCATTCTAGTCAACTAACGCATAAATTACACTATTGTCAATACCACTGTTAAGCTTGTCCACATCTAGTGCCTTCTTGATGGCACAACAATATCACATACACTGCCTCTCTTTCCTGGGATAACTGGCTATGCAGGTCATCAGCCATTCAGTGCTACATTAGTGGACCGAGCAGATCAATTTCGTTCCCACTTTGTCCATCGTCGTGGATGCAGGTGTAGACTAAACATTTCTATACAAAGTACAATAACCACTGCTGATTATTCTTGGCAAATTCTAGTCCTCCAAATGTGGACTGAACACATCAAGATTGATTCCCACTTGGCTCATCATCTGATGCAAGACCAATTGGGAAAGCCTGCTAGGGCATTCATGGAACTTAAAGTTAAAGAAAATTGAGTAGATTTTTCATGAAAAGAATGTCTAGCTGTCTTGTATAACAAAAAAGATAGATAGAACATGCAGGGTCAAAATTTTTCCATGGATTTTGAAGAAAGTGAGAATCTAGTGTTGACCAGGTGATCAACAAGGGTCAATAGTTGACTTGAATTTCTATCGTAGGGTAAAAAATCTGATACGTTGCTACCAAAATACATACACAAGCATACATATGTGTCAATGTTTATCAAGATATGCCATACCATGCAGAACCAGTATGGTATGAGGAGTGTACCGTACCATATCAGTATATGGTACGGTCGTCGAATTGGCCTCCATACCGGGCGTACCGATATAGTAATAGGGTGGCATTGGTACGAGGCCGGGTACTGAGATGGTGTATCTTAATGTTTATTGATATATATGCATATGTATTTGTATGTCTATATGGGCAGAGATAGAGTGCTCTAGACAAGAAAGTTGCAAATTGCTCCTACCGAGAATGTTACTTTCATTCTTAAGGAATTACATTGTGCAACTTTCTTTACATGTGTATTTTGGTCCATTTTACCCTTGCAATCATGGCATCGAAAGTGGAGCAATTAATACAAAAAGAAAAAAGGAAGTTCCAACTATAGCATGGATTAAATGATCAAAACACTCAAATCTATGTAAAGCTGCTCAATGCAATTATTCAAGGGTAAAAACTAGTTTTCCATTAGGAGCAAGTGCTGTAGCCAGCAATTTAACTCTATCATGGCTAAAACATATATGCATGTATGTATGGGGTAAACTGCAAGTAGATGATCAAAAGCAAGTGAACTTTCACAAAGAGTAAAAACCTGCATATAGCAGCCAATTTAAGGGAATATGAACAATCAGGACATTTGAAATGCAATTAGTAAGAAGATAGATAGCATTTGCAACATGAGATATATTGGCATATCAGGTAATTGCAAAACAGCAAAAAGAGTAATACAAACCAGAAATTGGGGGAAAGAAGAAATTTAGACAATTATTAAAGCAAGAGAGATCAGAAGCCAGTAATTAAGGGAAAGGAGGAGAGTGGAAGAGGAAAAATTTAAAGCAAGAGATATGAGGAGGAAACAAGAGAGCAGAACCAGACCCAATTCTTTGACAAAGGAAAAAAGGGGAAAAAAAAAAAGAAAAGAACACTCTGCCATTAGGTATATTTAAACTAAGGTTTCAGATACTAGTACCAAAACCCAAAGTCCACCGAACCGGTGCCGGGAACCATACCGGTCGGCGGGCGGGTTGGTAGAGTACTGGTTCGGTACCGTACCAACACACGGTATGCTTGGGCATGCCAATATGCCCAATTTTTTTAAAGAAAAGTTTTTCAAGTTTGATTAATTAGTAATCAATTTTTTCAACTTTTTCAATGATTTTAAATATAATTTAATATCTTTTGATGTTTTTTTATGTTTCTATGATCCCGATATAACCTAAATGATGCATCTTGTTGTTTTAAAGTAATAAAAAATATAAAATAATGAGATATTACAGGCTACAAAAAGCAACATGCCACATCCTAAAATCAACTAGTTATATGAAAAATATAAAATAATACAATAAATTACATAAATTAAAGTACAACATACATACTAATATCTAAAATTTCGTCGAGTGGTGATGCCTCTCGTAAATATTCGGATCATTAGCATAGTCAGGAGGCACATCAACCCACCCCTCTAACCAAGCAGCGTTGTCTTGTATGTTAATCTCAAAAAAAACGCGCTCTAAGTTATAAGCACTTTCGGATCTCTCGCTAAAACTCTAGCTCTAAGAAGTGTCATCTGGCTGATAATACGGTTGTGGAGGAGGCCATCCGAATATGCTGGCAGCAAAATCCGATCCATAAGATGCTCCGAAATGTGTATAGCAGCCACCGAAATACGATGCCTCAGACACACTATATCCATATCCATATCCGTATGAGTCATAGGATGCTTGTGGTTTTAGGTAATAGGATTTAGTATATGACTCGAAATTTGATACGTCTACAGATCCTATTTCACGTGCGAGGTCATCTATAGCTGCATTGTGTCCTAAAAGATCTTTTTTAATCCGAAAATATATTTTTAATTTTTAATAATTATATATAATCTGAAAATTAAAAATTTTTATATGATTATGTAGATCATCCATAAATCTACAACTTATCATAAAATCAAGCCAAAATCAAAAATTTAGGCATGATCTCCCGTTATTTTACAAATTTCAAGGTATTTTTTGGCATCCAAAAAAAAGAGAAAATGACATGGAGAGAGGAAGCATACCTTATTTAGGGTTGGATCCTCCTTCAATCGTGCTGAATCAGCATGTATTTCACCGTGTGAAAGGGGGGGCTATTCGAGGTTAGGAAGGCCTGAGAAACTTCTCGGGCCTTCCCAACTTACCTTTAAAATAAAAGGAAGAGAGAGGGGAGGGGGCCGGTTCGGAATCGATTCGACTCGGTGTGAACCGAACCAGTTCCGCACGAAACCACTCGATTCGGAACAAGTCCATGTGGTTCGCAACCGGTTTCGACCGATTCCTATTGGTTTGGGACTGGTTATGGCCAGCTCCAAAAAAACAGATGAACCAATCCGGTCCCCCACCGAGTATTAGGCCGAACTGGGCGGTTCGGCTCGGTACGGGCCAAATCGGGAGGTTCGGCCTAGTTCTGCAAACCTTGCCAAACCCTATAGCATTGTTCCACATGAATGGGCATAATACCAGTACTAATATGTACCAAAATTGAAAATATTAAAAAATAAAAAATTGGTATGCATTGGTATGGTCAGTATAAAATATTGGTATGCACCAATACAAACTAGTACAGCTGTTACGTCCCATAAATTGGGTTTCAGCATCCTTCCGGTTTCGTGCCAAAACGGAATGGAATTGGTCATACAGTTCCATTCAAGTTGTTTCTGAATACATAATTTTAACCCCACATTGACTTGTCTTCAAGCAAGTTTTAAGTCCTATCAGGATTCATAGATACAGAAAGAAATCGCATTAGATATGGAAACAAATCTCATTAGAAGCCTATAAGCCACTTACCTATTTAACTCATTGCAACTCCCAATTAAGCCGCAAATAATATAGCACCACGATTCAAAGCTGAAATGACGCGAACAGCAAGTGATCCCCTTTTAAAATCACAAACTACACATTCAACCCAATTTTAAAAGCCAAATACCAAGAATTCACACTGGATGAAGATGGCGTTACTGTTTACAAATATTCATTGCAATAGGATGGCGCCCAAGGATGCTTCGGTTACTATTTGATCTCATAATCACATCCCCCCATATTTAAATTCACCTACAAAAGGTCTTCAATATTGATCGTTTATGTTCACTACGGTCACCTTCAATCCACAACAAATATTATTCAATGTGGATTGGATTGAGTCATTATTACTGCCAAGGCCAACTTGTCCTCCATGTGTCATCCACAAATCAAGTTTTAGACTAAGACTTCTTATAAATTTGACAATATTATACACCATCTAGAATCAGGTACTGATATAGGAGCTGATGAAAGCGCGGATGCAGGTAAATGGATGCCTTAACAACACTTTACTAAGGAAGTGCTTAGGAGACATGCGCAGGATCAAGATTCTAAGAAAATTCTGAACCAAGTTCATTACCCTAGATAGACGATTGCTGCTATTAAAATCTAAACATGATCTAACCTTTGAACTATTTTGAAATCAGTTTTTGCTTCATATATCATATTATGATTCAGAATCACATCCAAAGAATTGGTATGAAATGGGGACCTCACACCTCAAATAGGTGAATTTAACCAACAAGTTTTACTTCTCATTAGAAGTATAGTCTATAAACCTAATTTGAGAAATTCCAATCAATTGAAACCAAGGTACGCTATCTCGATACCGGATCTTGTACCAGTGCCACACTATCATTGTAACGGTATGGTATGGTATGGTACAGCGCCGATTCGATGTACCGAGTGCCGGTACGCCCCCACACACCATGTACCCTTATTGAACCGTCCGGTTCAATACGGTGTGCCCCGTACCGTCTGATTCAGTATAATGCGCCTCGTACCATCCGGTTCGTTACAGTGCGCCTATCTTGATCGAAACAAATATTCATAGTATTCACATGCATATCAACTAGATGGGTAGAAAGGTCGTATCTAGATTTTTTGCTACTAGCCAAAAAATTAAGGGCTACTCCCTCTTATTTTACTATTTCCTCCACCACTAGTAATCGGATTACATTTTTCTCTCTTTTGAAGGAAAGATACTGATAGTTTTTTTTTCGTAAAGAACAAAAACAAAGTTTGAGGTAAGCTTCAAAATGAAATGACACAAAGCACTATTTGCATAAAATTAATCAAATTCTAATTACAAAGCCAAACTATTTCTCACAAAAAGAAAAGAAAAGAAAAGAAAAGGACACATTATAATCCAAATTTATTGCAGTTTGGAAGGAAAGACCATGAAAATAACAACCCTAAGTAGTGAAAATTGGAGAAGTCTAAGGATTCTTCTCATACTAAAATTCCATAATTAGAAGTTTCAATCACAAAAGGCCTGTGGGCCTTTGTTCTAAATACGGCTATGGACTTTCCTAAGTCATATTTAATATAATTGCTTATAAAGAATGCAAATCAGGAGATTTGAATTCTAATTGGACTGCTGAGTATTTGAATAGGATTTCTATAAGGGAATGAATTGCCGTATAGTCTTGTACCAACATACGTCTGTCTAGCATGGTCTTTACCTTGTACTAGTAGAGGTTAGCACAACATCAATACAAACTGGTATAGGCAGTACATACAATTCCTACATCATGGTATTTAGATCTTTGGGACAAATTGAAGTTTTCAGCTCAAATTTTCTTGTAAGCATAAATGCTGCAAAAGGAATAATCAGATCACAAAAATAATACGAGAATTATTCAAGTTTAACTTAAAAAATCATTAATAACTAGATTGTGTCAACATTGCTTCAAGTTAATTTTTTAAACAGTAGTACATTAGTGCAAGGAATTAAAACGAAGATTCTGATCTGGGTTTAAAATGGTTTACAATCAACAAATTGCAAACATATATTTCAACAGATGGTACACTGTACTGGTCAGTACTTGTGCATATCTAGTGGTACCGTACCATACTGGTACCAAACCAGTAAGCAGTATAGGGGGCGTACGAAGTGTCAATATGCCAAACTGACCCCCATTCCAAGCATACCAATACTGTACCAAGATGTTACCAATATAAGACCAATACCAAGATGGCAAACCTTTTTTCAAGAAGAGAGATGACCATTTTATTACTTTTAGAAGTGGATCAAATATGACTCTGATGCCTGATAAGTTGCTTTTCTCTTAAGAAAAGAGCATGCAAGGATGGCAAATGATACTAGGGGAAGTTTAACAACACATTACAGGTTACAAGTCTTAGATGGCCCATATGAAGTGCAAGAAAAAGAAAAGAAACAAAAAAAAAAGCCTACTGAAAAGATGGTGGAATTTAAAATGAGAAATGAGATGTAAATGTAAAGGGATCTAATAAGAGTTTAGTGTAGGGCTCAAACCTATTAGGCTGGATGCAAGCACTTTGTCCATCCACATAAATTCAAGTCACACTACAAAAGTACAAAGTAACATATAGAACTATAGTAACTGTGTACAGTCTTTGCAACGATTCATGTACCAATGGTACCAACGCATCTTGTTGGTACCGTACCATTGAGATGAGAGAGAGAGAGAGAGAGTAAATTACCAATGAATGCATTAAGTCTAGATACTCTAAATTAGAAAAGTCACTTTTATCAGAATAAATTATCTCTAGTATGTATATTTATGTATTGCATATGTGATGCTTACATTTGTGTGCATACATGTGCTTATGTAGTACATATGAATGTATATGAATATATATGTATGTAAAGCTAACCTCTGCTTCTGCTTTAGCTCTTTCTTGACGCACTTTTTCCTCATGAAGAGCTTTCTCCTTCCTTTTAGCTTCTTCAAGAGCTGCATCATCTCTTATTCTCCGTTCTTCGATTTGGGATCTTTGCTCGTGATCCCTTTGGATGGCAGATAAGTGTTTATCAAGTACTTCTGCACTAGAGTGACGCAAGCAGATGCAATGTGACTGTTTCCATGTAAGAAAAGGTTGTACTACTAAGTACTACCTATGCAACAAGAAAATAATGGCAACCCTTAGTCTTTAAGCATCAATAATTCAAATAGAAAACCGGCATCATATGTACCAGCCACCTTACTGTAATGCTAGCTGCTCCTAAAATTAGGGACAGGAGGCATGTAATCTTTTTGCTAGACAGAGTATATATTTATCCAAAGCATTCAGAGTAAGCAATGTAAACACAAAATGCAACTTAGCCAAACAAAAATAACTCATAAATAAAATATATCAAACGTCTGAAGACCTTGATTCTGCTCCTAGCTGGACATATAACCAATCTATAAAAATAATGAGTGGGTCAGAAAGAATCCTATTCAATTGGATTCCTCCAAGTCTATTTCTTTTAGCCAAGATATGAAGAACATGGCATCAGTATCTGTTGAATTAGCTCAAACCTAATTGGCTTTTATAATGCAATGGCATGTAAGATGTAAATAAGCCTACTTTTTGATCTCATAATAAGAAAATCATTATCAATCTGATCGATCAAGTGAGAATTTCATGACTACATCACCCATTACAAGCATCATCTCATCGGCATTAACATCAATCAAACAAGCATTACTTGCACAACCTTTATATATTGTTAAGCATCATTGGAAATGAGAAAAATTATAAGCAGCACCCAACTAAATTTGATTGCATGAAAAAGTTAATAAGGTGACACTGAAGTACTAGAAAACCAACAAGTTGACAATTCAACCTGACAATACATATAGCAATTGAATCTTACATGTCTAAAACAACTTCTCCTCAAATAAATAGAAAAATGTTTAATGGTTATGGTTATATTTGTGGCCATATGCAGAACAACTTCCATATATAAAACTCAGTCTGAAAGCTGGGCATACTTTTGAACCAAGAGAGATCTTACAAAAGAATCTCCTGTCAAAATTTCATGTCCTATTCTTCCTCTCATAAATGGATTGCTCCTCTAATCATCACAGTTTATATTTACATTGTACTAGTGCATTTTTCTTTTTTTCTGGTTTTTAACACATTATTCAGTTTTCAAGTTTTCATGACATTATGGATCATATATTGTTTATATCAAAGTCTGCCAAAATGAGCTGAACCACCCGATTCAGGCAATACCGAGCCAACCCGATGCGAAACCGGGTCGGTTCGGTATTTCAATTCAGTTCCGGCCCCTACCGGCCGGAACGCCCATTGGACCGGCCAAAACTAGCCAGTTTGATGCCGACTCGATGCGAACCATCCGGTTCCCACTGAGTCAACTCGATTTCGAGCCGAACTGGCTGTGGCATTATTGCCACAGTGCCACTATGGTAGCCAGCATCAGATGGTGGTGGGAAGGCCCGAGAAGGCCTTCCAACCACTTCTCCTTTCCAAAAAATCCACAAACAATACCGATTCAGCCTATCAGAAGAAAGATCCAAGGCAAAATAACGTATGCTTCCTCTTTCCTATCTTCTTTCCTCCTTTTTTGGGGGGAGTTTGAAAAAATAGCTCCAAAATTGCAAAATAAAAAAAAAATCATGCCAAAATTTTTGATTTGGGCTTATTTTTTTATATATCATAGATCTATGGACAACGTACACGCTAACATAAAAACTTTTAATTTTCGAATTATATATAATTTTTAAAAAATAAAAATATATTTTTGAATTAAAAAATAATTTTTAAAAAATAAATAAAGATAAAAGTAAACTGTGAAATTAGAAACTTATTTGGGGGCATGCAAGCTACTCTCTATAAAAATTTGGTGTCCATTCATTCAAATTTTGATGCAATCATGCGCACAGTAGCCTATACCTAAATTTGAAAAAAATTAAAAAAAAAGTAGCCTGTGATACATGCCCGAGGGCCTAGAAAAATATATATAGCATCCAGTATGGAGTTCTACATGGATCTAAGCTAAAATTAAGTTTTTAAAATATTAATATTTAAAAATTATTTTTAAATTCAACAAATAATTAAAAATATATAATTAATACCAAAAATTACGAAAAATTAGTAGTACGTATTAAATAATTCAGAAGTAATTTCTGAGGTAGAAATCATATTTTTCTGAATTTACAATATATAAGTATTTAAAAAATTAAAAACTGTAAAAAATATATAATTAATACCAAAAATTACAAAAAATTAGTAGTACGTATTACATAATTCAGAAGTAATTTCTGAAATAGAAATCATATTTTTTCGAAATTTACAATATATAAATATTTTTTAAATTAAAAATTATAAAAAATATATAAATAAATAAAAAATATGAAAAAATAGGGTTATGTATTAGATAAATCAAATGTATTTTCTGAAGTAAAAAAAAGTTATCGTCGTATTTGATAAACTGGCGTATTTGATAAATCCGCAGGAATGGAGTTATCAAGGAAAAAGGATCCAGAGTGTGATATTGGCTGGGAATATGAGCAAATTCTCTCGGGTCGGCATCATTGGCAGTGCAACTGGTGCAACACGGAGTTCAAAGGAGGAGGGGTAATTAGGCTGAAGCAGCACTTAGCTGATGGTTACTCCGACGTATCTATGTGCTGCAAATGCCCACAAGAGTTTCGGTAGCTGATAAAGAAGCATTTCGTTGATTTCAAAAGCGAAGGAAAAGATTGCCAAGAAGAAGGCGGAGGTGGACCGCCGAGCAGTAGAGCCACCTTTTATCATTTTAGGAAGTCAAAGGAGGCGTCCATTCTAGATGACGAGAATGCACAAATTCAGGCTGCCATGCAGGCGAGCCTGGATGATCAGTGGCAGCAAGATGTGGCCGGACATAGAGCTCGATATGAACCCTTGTACTACGAGTCGGGCTCTAGTTCTGCAAGCAGTAGAGCAACTCCAGAGTTCAGGAGGACCTCCTCAGTCAAGGAGGCCGTCAGCAGAGGCGGTGATCGAATTAGATCTACATGTCTTCTCCAGTAGAGACTCAAAGCAGCAGAATGTTGATTCAATGCTGAAGAAGAATAAGAAGAAGGATATGTGGCGGGCTATTGGATCCTAATTCCATTTTAGCCGCATCCCAGCGAATGTGGCAGACAATACGTACTACAGGTCTGTCATTTCTACCATACAGGCTATCGATCCCGATGTAGATCCTCCAAGCCCGAAGAACATCTACGGTGAGCTTATCGTAAGTAAGAAAAGTAAAAAATCCAGGTATGTTACACATCAAAAAGATATTTACCTAGCATTAGATGGTTACTAATATGGTACTATCTTATATGTAATTTTTTTCAATATTTTTGCCACTGAATTGTGAATTTATTTTGGGCTATCCATCAAAAATCTTAAACGGCTAGCCATCCGGATCCTCTCCTAAATGGTCTCCTCGAGTGGCTGTGAGCGCAACTGGTCTACCTTCGCCCTCATCCACAGCAAGCAAAAGAACCGTTTGACGGAGGAACTGTTTGACACAGAAGCGCCTCAACAATCTTATATATGTTCACTACAATTTGAGGTTGAGGATGAAGTGCATTCAGAAGTAAGTGGAGCTCAAGTATACAGATCTGATTCATAGTGTTTTCGTTAATGATGAGAATGATCATATGATCGGATGGCTTGTAGACCAGCAATAGGAACCAAAGCTTAACGAGCAAGGATCGTCTCCACGACCGGCCAACTTCATAGCCAGCAAGGCTAGGGTCGATGCAGGGCAATGGGCTGAGTGCAATATTCCACACATTCCTACAGCTGATCAACCACAGCCATAGGACAGCTAGTCACCACATGCCTCCTTGTCTGAGACATCCTTTTAGAAATATGATCGAGAGATGCTTAGACAAGGCCACTATGTTATCCGGTCGACTCGGTCAAGAGGGCGACATAGCCAGGCAGAGAGGGGTACGAAGGCTAAGAAGGCAGCTGCCGAGCACACCCAAAAAAGAAAAGGCACCTGCAACTCCAATGGAGAGTGTCGAGAAGGAGTCAATGCACTCAGATTCAGAGACCTGTAGCAGCAGTGATGACAGTTCTAGTAGCTATGAATCCGCTTGTCATAAAGAGAGTGGAGAATAAGAGACCACTGTTTATGAGACACAGCCGCAAGGTGGTCTTCGATTCACCGGTGAGTCCCAGTTTACGCATGCTACATAGGATAGGGACAACAGTGCACGATATGGTAGAGCCCGCGAGCATACGATTACATATAGAAGACGGACTTCTCGAGGTCATGCAGGAGGATACGATGCAGTTGCAGATGACTTCACACAGAGTAGAATCCATAGATGTATCAGATTCTGAGTCGTATACCGGATCTTATTATCCACAGACACAGACAGCCTATGACTCATACAAATACGGATATGGATCTGGTGCGTCTGAGACATCATCCGATGGCTACTATCCTACACATTCGGGAGCATCTCACAGGTCGGATTTTGCTATCGGTATACTCGAATAGGCCCTTCCACAGCCGTATTATCAGCCAGAGGATATCTTTTAAAGCCAGAACTTCAACGGGAGATCCAGAGTGTTTATAATCCGGTGCGCATTTCTTATAGTATGAACGTACAAGATTACAGTGTCGCTTGGTTGGAGGGGTGGATTGATGTGCCTCCTGACTATGTTGATGATCCGGATATCTACGAGTGGCAATAGATATCAGTATGTATGTTGTACTTTAAATATATGTAAGTAATTGTATTATTTTATAATTTTTACATCACTACTTGATTTGAGGATATTTCATATTGTTTCTTGTAGCATACAATATCTCAGTAATCATTTTATGGTTTGTATTATTTTAAAATAATATAATGCATCATTTTGGTTACATCAAAATCATAGAAACATCAAAAAAAATCAAGAAAACACAAAAAAAAACATCAAATTAGACTTAAAATCATTAAAAAATTTAAAAAAGGGTGATTACCAATTAAATATTCTTAAAAAGTAAAAAAAGGGGCATGCCGTTACGAAACCGACACGCCCTACACGTTCCGACTCGGTATCAAACCGTACCGACCGGTATGGATCTTAGGACCGGTTCGGCGGTTCTTAGTTTATATACATCATATGTGTTACAAAGACACTTCTTAAGACGTTGATAAAGAATCCATGGCCGACCTAGTTCACATACTTGTAAAACTTACTGGCAAGGTAACGAGTGAGAAATTACAAAATATTTCATCTTGCATGCTTGCTAGGGTTGAAATAAGTGCATATAAGAAAAAGCAAATGTACATGTTGGCACTAGATTATGCCGAAACGGATAAATAATGTCCTGACAGATAACCAAAAGATATAACAAATGAAGGAAAATTTTAGTATGATACAAGAAGAAAATCAACTTTAAGTTTGTTTAGCAGCTCATAGGATGTATCAAAAG
The DNA here is from genome assembly GCF_009389715.1 of Phoenix dactylifera. Classification (NCBI taxonomy): domain Eukaryota; kingdom Viridiplantae; phylum Streptophyta; class Magnoliopsida; order Arecales; family Arecaceae; genus Phoenix; species Phoenix dactylifera. The sequence continues at coordinate 85,485 of NW_024068615.1, forward strand.
CTTCCATCCAAAACCACCATTAACAAGAAATGAAGACAGTTTCCGAACAATGTAATATCATGTTATTTGGTTATGAGCAGGCAAACACCTCCTATAGCAATAACCATACACTAAGGCTTTGTAAGAAGGCCTTGTGTAATATTAACATTATGAAAACCATAACTGAAGCAGAAAAAAAACATACATCTTTCGTTGGTATTGCTTGTCTAATCTTTTATCCATCTCCCGCCTTGTTTCTGTATATTTCTCAACCTGAGCCATGGCAGAAACTGATCTCTCAATTTCAGTCTTCTGATATGCTTCCAGTTCAGCTAACTTACTCCTAACTTCTGCCTGGAAATTGAAGCATTTTGTTATGAAATGGTAACTTTCAACAAGAGAACAATCAGGTATATCCATCCATTCAGGTTATAGTTATTAGATATCACAAAAAAGAACTATATATATTGCACATATATGTAGCATGCTGAAGTGAAAAGCATATTCATAAAAGTAAAAGACCAAATGGGGACTGGTTAAGCAAAAATTAATCCTATTTTATGGGTACTTGATATTTCTATTTTAAGACGACCTTTCATTCAACCAATTCAGATATAAACCTGGTCGGCCCCTAGAAATTCACTAAACATCAACAAGGATGTCCATTCTTCCCAGTGAAGTGTAGCGGTTCACTCAAAAACAGAAATGTTGCATGGAGCCAACTTTGGTTAGGGAGCATGGAGATGACGCATACACATCCTTAAGGTGAGGAAGCATCTAGAAAGAATTTTGATCGAATACTATATGTTTCTTTTTTTGGCTACTCATTTTTTAAATCAAACAAGAAAAAGAACTCAAAAATTGATAAAACAACAAAAAAAAATTTTAAAAAAATTTCTTTTTAAATAAAAGATAATGGATCAAGGTTTGCCATACCGATGATCGTACCATAACTGTACCAAATCAAGACTCGGTCCAGGGAACGTACTAAGTCTTGGTATGCCATGTATGCCAGACCAACTCCTCATATCGGGCATACCAACACTATTTCAACATGGTACCAGTATGGCATCCATTACCAAGATGGCGAACCTTAAATGGACCGATGAGAAGGTTCAAACTTTGAAGCATCAAGAAGTGGTGTAGGAGTGGAAGTGAGATATTCGGGTGGATGGGACTGCATAGGTTGAAGATTCTTGGCACCAAGGCATGAAATAAAATAATATGGTCAAGCTGAACAATCCCACAATATCAAGTCTAACAATAAAAGAACATGATCCAAGGATTAGGGTCTTGTATCATGCATTTCTCATGAATGACCTAGAAAGATTGCTGGCATCTTCACAGAAAAAGGCATCCCCCAAATTCTTGCTTGTTGGAGATGACCATCATATGTTACAACCACTGACAGGCAATATACATGCAGATATGAGACCAAGATATGCAATAATCTCCTTTGAGGATTGAGTTTTTCTTACTATGGATTAAAAATTTCAATTATGTGGACCCAATATAGTTGCAATACAAAATGGATAACTGAGTATAGTAACCGGCCTATGTGGCAGGAGAACAGATTACAGAAAAGTCGGTCTATTTCTCTTAGATGCATTCTCAAAGACAATGACTTTAAGTTAATCTAGCTTATATTATGGTCGATAAAACTATCAAATGTTATGCTCAATAAGAAATAAAGCAGCATCCCTAGTGTAATTGCTAATGTTATGATCAAAAAATATATGTAAATTTCATCATACTAATAAATACTATGGTTATAACTACTTAAGATTATACAACAATGAAATTTTTGATTTAACTACTAGAATTTTACTTAATTTTCTGTAGGTGATTTTAAATGTTTACAACTTCCTAGAAATACTTACTATTTAAGTAAGTACATTCTTATTAATGGGGCATGTATAAATGGACCCACTTCTTACTCTCTTAAACTAAATTATTTTTTTTACTTAAATAACAAATTAGTTTAAAGCTTCAAAGCCCTCAAAGAAAGAAAATCAATGAATATGCCCCCCATCTAAGACAGTAGCAGTCCCGAGGTGGACAGTGTAACCACCAAGGTGCTAAACTAGGTGCTTGGGAAGCCGTCTTGCCTTAAGGCCTAGAAAGTGGCAGGTGCCTAGGCAGTTGGGTTGTCCAAGCACCTATTGAAGACTGCCTAGGCACCTCTGACAACCATGCGAAAGTGAAAATTAGTTAAAGGAAATCTTGTAATATTAATTGATATAAAGACAATTAAGATATGCAGGAATTAATAGAAGTGTTAAAATTTATGGCAAAAAAAACACGTTTGAGATAAAAATTATTTTCTTGTGCATTATCAAGACTTGTCTTTCTGCAAAATATATATCACAATAAAATAAAACTAAGTCATGATACACACCTTTACTTTTAGCTGGTGCTCACGTTCAAGTTCAAACAAAATGCCTTCCTCCATGCTTCTTTTGTACAACAAATGGGATTCAGTTGCTTGAGTATGCATTTCATCATCAGACTCCTCAGACTCACTGAAATGGGAAAATCAGTGTATATTTTAAAGGGAAGATAAAACCTATATGCAAGATGCAGACAAAGTAAAAAGATGCAACACATCGAAAGATATGATCAAAGGCTTTTTATTTTCTAGATATAATTTCATGGTATATGTTCCAAGATACAGTAGGAAAAAGCAAGTAAAATCTATGAAGAAAATTCGAACATCATTACAGATATACACAATTTGCATCATAAATCTGACTACATCATAGGCATAAACTCCACCAATGGCAAATAATGAGTATTAGAACATAAAATTGAAGTTGTAAAAGATAACTCAAGGGTTGGCTACCATGGTCTACTCTTTTATGCATCAGAAGTTCATATTTTCATGCTCTCAAGCTGCCCTTGGCTATGTTGGCTAACTCTACAACTGCAATTGCAATTTTGCTAGCACTGATTGTATAACACACTAATTGTATAACCTGTAATATGCCAACATGTTATCACAGGTGAGGCCACCAAACACATAAGTTCACCTAATTTTTTTCATATATACAAATCCTTTACAATAATCAAGTCTGCCAGGTATCACCATGGTTTATCATGTGTCACCTGTAATCTTTTATAAATTATTTTGGATTTCTGAGAAGCTAAATCTTGATATCCCTGTCATATTTCTAGAAAATGCTTGGTAGCATATAAGATGTAATTCTCAAACCATTCTCCACCATCATATGTGCAAATGAAATTCACTCAGATCCTAGAGCTAGTATTCCAAATAAATCATATGCCAAAGATGATCATTATAATGTTTGAAACATCTCCTTCCAAATTAATAGAAGAAAAGAAGCAGCCTATACCACAAGACTGCAAGAGAGCTTGATAGGTCAACTTACACTTCAGGATAAATTCAGCAAACAACAGAAGAATACAATGTGGCCCAAACTAAATGTTAATTCATGGATATAAGACAAGAAACTGACAGATAACGATATGAATATCCTCAGACCCGTTGACCTTGGAGATGAAAATACAAGACTCTAGACTTCTGATAGGGAATGTTATAGTCATTATCAGACCAAAACTGAAATTATTATAGAAATGAATGGCTTACACAACCCTAATATATGATGAAAAAATGGATAGATGGTCAACAACATTCAACAGTTAAAGTGGTAGAAAGAACAGACTATAATGCCAGAATAAAAGAGGGGAGGAACAAGTCTCAGTGTCTCACAGTCAGACACAAAATGAACATTGTCAAAGTGAGTGAACTGTAGGTTTCTTAATTGTGAGGATATGTAAAGAACTTTTCATAAGGATCCTCCCAAAGGACTAGTGATATTTTAACAGGATTCGTCAGCTATGTCAAGTTATCAAGGAGACCAATATTTTCAGTGATCAATGAAGTGGCAGCTAAAGGAGATTTGATGGCAACCAATTAGATATTACAGGTTGAGTGTTTGACTAGTGATAATATGACTAGTCAAGCTTTAGATAATGTGAAATAGAGACACAGGAAAGATGGAACAGAAATTTTTTTGTTTATAAACTCTTAACCCAGACCATCCACATCAAAGCTGAAAAGCAAACAACACTCCTAGACAAGAGATCATAGCTTACAGGCTATCAACAACAGATGGAAAAATGTCATCTTCACAGTAGAGGTACTAAAGTAACTATATAGACTTGGATCAAGAGGTTATGATCTGGAACAGAAGACTTGATATTCACCAAGTTGAGGACACCAGATAACTGAGATAATTAACAATATTTACCACACCAAGTGTACAAGCCATGGGAAGAGCACTGTAGGTAGTCAAGATGGTGAGATAACTAATTGTGAACTAAAAGAAATTCATCATGGATCAAGGTTTAAAAAAACCGTCCGTAACAGCCCCGTATCAGCTGACTATTGGTACTATCAAGGCTGGGATGCCCTGATTTGGCTAAATTGAGCCTGAAGTACCTAGATTTCACTAGATCAGGGTGAATCTGGCCCGCATAGAAGGAAAACTGCTCGGTACCACCTGGTATCAAACACAGCTTGTTAAAGGGACCTCTTTTTGTAAAACGACTCGGGAGAGGGAGTATAAAGGCAAGAACAATGAGGCGTTGTGTATTTAGAGCTCCAATCACTGAATTTGGGGCCAGAAGCAAGCTTCTAGCTAGGTAATGGTCTCTCTTGCACTCTTTTTCCGAAAAAAAATTGAACCTAAATCAAGGGAAAAAATAAGAAACTAGGTAGGGATCGTGCATTCGAATCTCAAGGTAAGGGCATGTACTGATGGCTGGCTGGTGGAATACATATATTGTGTACCATACCAACAAAGAATATAAACTACTACACCTTTGAATGGCCTATTTCAGTTTCCTTTTTTTCTTTTTGTCTTTTCTCCTATGTTTTATCGCTTTAATGGTATGCTTTTGCATAAATATGGTAAGCTTATTGATCTAAATGCTCTTTCTATCTTATTTGATGTGCACTTAAGTTTTTCAATTGTTAGTTGAATATATAATTTCACATAACTCAAAGTTAAAACAAAATTAAAAAACTAGAGTTCTACATTAAACAATTGAATAATTAGGTTACTGGAGATTGGTGACTTAATGAATGATACTAAAAATTGTAGTGTGTCCAAGATGAGATAAATTGCTACTAATTTGACCGATGAACAAAGAAATAATAAAATAAACAACAATGGCAATATTTTGACATTTAAGATAGCCCGTCTCTTGATGCAACATCGAGAATTGGGTGGACTAATAGACGTGCTTGCAGGATACAAGGTTCAAATTGTGTACCTTACTTGAGGTGGTCATGTTACAACTGGAGTGTCACGTATTGGTGGTTCCATTCATACCAATATGACACTCCAAAAGTACTAGGGCAACCTCTATCGGGTAAACAATGCAAACCATGTATCCAACGAGCCCATCTATGAGTCCTTCAAGCACTAAAAGTGCCACAGAGGCGAGGGACTCCATTACAATGCCAAACATGATCATTGCCATAGTTAATATATTATTTCTCTGTTTATTGGTCAAATTAATCCTTCTAGTAGATTATTTAATTTTGGATGCATCCAATATTATCTAAGTTATCTCATAATGATCTAGTCCAGTTGATGGTATACTTCTAGTTGCATCAACTAAACAGCCAATATCTTCCAATGTAGGTAGAATATAGCTTCCCACATGCATCAAAGCATTAGGTTAATTCGACAGACCATTGTTTGAGAGCTTCCCCGATATTCCCACATCTTTACAGAAATACAGACTTCCTTCAAACAAAATAAACTTGAAGGAAAAAGAAAAAGCACCTATGAAAGCCAGAAGTCCCTTTCTCCAGACAAAAATAATCAATAAAAATCCTAACTAACAGCCAGCTTTGTTTCTCAACAAGCATTCATGCCATTTCTTGAATTTTATACCCCAAAACAGAAGTACACTGACCTGGTTGGACTTTAATCTCCTCCAGCTCTTTCCATATTCACCAGTCTTACACCTAGCAGCTCATCCAAACCAGCACATAACAGCCCATGTCTCTCTACTCACCTATGTCACCCACTCTTCTATTTAGCCTAGGATATGCACACCTGACACTTAAACAAGAACATGAGTATGACACTCCATGAAAAGAAATTCTTAGATATTAAAAGGATCTGAAGCTTAGACACATACCTGAACCCAACATACAAGAATATGAGTCCATGTAGCATAGCAACTTATATAGCTGACATGGAATCAACACAATTCACTGTGCATGTGGTGTTAAAAAATAGTCAGGTCTCCCAAAACCAAGATAGATTTGTTAACAGAGACCTATCCCAGTGAAGGGCGAGAACTGCAATCCTATATTTCAGTCGTGATCTGCCTCAGTCTAGACAACCTCTCTTTTTCCATTTATCAGCCCTTCCTTCTGACAGTATCAATGACATTCTAATTAGGAAGCTGAACCTGGTAAATACCAGTTCTCAGCTCCTTTTCCTACTCACTTTATCGTGGCCATTTCTCGATTCTTTTCCTCCCACTGTCCCTTATTCTTCCAGTCATCAGCCCAATTTTAAATTTTGGAATGGAGAGATTTTTAACAAATATCAACTGATGCAGTCAATATTATCATCAGTTTTAAGAACTAGATAGTTGAATAACCGAATCATATGACAGAAAAGACGCACACCTCAAATAAATATCATTGCAAGAAAATCGCTTTCCTGTCACCACACTTCGATCATCATCGCTTTCACTTCCTGCTATATCATCATCAGAAACGCACATAACAAAGGGCTTGTTACCACTCCCACCTGTCTCCTTTCTTTCAGAATAATCCCTGGAGAGAAAAAAAAGGTCAGATTACAAGACACATGAATCCTGATATGCCTAAAAAGCTAAGAAAAATGAGGAGGGGTAATGACTACCAGTCTGCTTGTTTTAGAGGCACAGGAGGACCAAGCTGCCGCTCTAACGAGTTCAGCTCTGTGAGCAGATCGTCAAGCGTCCAGCGCGGCTCGGGATCGGCGGAATGTACCACCGCCGAGCTCTTAGGGCATGGAAGATCTAATTTAACGAAACCCCTGCAAGAAAGAGAAGAAAAATATAGGATTATTCAAGAAAAACTCCAAGATAAGAAAAATAATAATTAGAATTTTGCTGACGGAACACCAGTTACCAGGTTTTGATCCAACTTACATATTCAAACAAAATTAATCTCTGTAAATAGAACAGATGCCGAGAAGGAGGGAGGTCAAGAGGGGCAGAGGAGGACGAGGAGTCGGCGGTGGAGAGCTTGACGAACTCGACGGAGATCGGAGGAGTTGTAGGAGGCGGACTGGGAGAAGAAGGATCGAGCGGCGGTGACGCAGGACAAAGGGAGAAGAAGGAGAGGGAAGAAGAAGAAAAAGAAGAGGAGAAAAGAGTAAGAGGAAGGCCAACTCGATACTATCAAATCTCGGCAACACAGGTCCTGTAAATATTTATAAGTTCAAAATTTTAATAAAAATTCGTATAAAAATAATATTATAATTCTCACAAAATTTTAATAACTATAAATATTAAATTAATTTTTTGACTTTTAAATAAAAATAAAGTTAGTCCAAATAAAATATTTTTTAAAAAATTATATTTGCATTAAACAATAGTGCACTTAGATTTCTTATAAAATAGTCCTCCACTATACTCCCTCATTTGGAAAAAAACTCAATTTCGATAATTTGACTGCAAATACCACTCAAAAAAACTCTGGATTTAAAACATAAAACTCATCCCCTACAATCCAAGGGCAGCCTTTTTATTTGACAAGATAACGATAAAATTTATCACCAGAAGAAGTAACAATCTCGTTATCCAAAAATGTTTCTATTTTATCTCGTTGCGGAAGAAGATGCAACACCTTAAAAATTGAAGTACCTATAGGATCACTAGATAGCAAAGTAGGAGGCTTAAAGATACCTCGATAAGAGAATAAATCCTCCACATTGAAGATAGGAATAATATTCATTCGATCAAGTAAATCAAGTATATATGCATTAGATTCAAATTTTCAAATAACAGGGAATGGATCCATGGCTTGGGCATCTAATTTTTTGAAAGAATTTTTAGGCAATCGTTCTGGACGAAAGTGAACCATGATATTATCCTCTATGTTAAACTCCTTAGCCCTATAATGTACATCGATAGCAAGTTTGTAATTTGCATTATTTATTACAATTTTGCGCCTAATTTCTATATACAAATCATACATGTGTGGGGCAAAATTTTCAACAGTTTTAGAAATATAGCTATCAAGTGCCAAAGAAACGAGATCAACATGAATACGGGTTTGATATCCATAAGCACGTTCAAATGGGCTCTTAACCATGATCTATGAACAAAGTTATTATAAGCAAATGTAGCAGCAGGTAAAACATACCTAATGATATCATAATGGTGGTCAACGATCTCTGAATTATACTCAAACTCTTTTTCATCACCAGAATATTCTACGGGATCAACTACTTGGTCCTCAACCTCTTGCATATCATCAAACTCTTGCTTCAAGGCTAAAGCATGTTGAGGACAACGTGCAGCTATGTGACCCTTATTATGACAATGATAACACTGTATCGAAAAACCGCTAGAACAAGGATCACTGACGAAGCCACTAGAATGAATAACAAGCTAAAGTTTCCTACTCCTAACAGTACTATCCCAAGAAGCTATCTAGAAAACAACCCTAGATTGGATAGTAAAATTCGATTGGGAAACAAGTCTAGATTAATGAGAGTCACTCACCTGACAAAAGAACCTACGTTGAGGAGTCTCAAGATACATTTCTATAGTAATGGTCTTTTGATATGCCGCCTCTAAGGAATCAGATGCATATAATTCTACTTCCCTTTTAATATGTTCCCTAAGCTCATTAATACATCTTCTAATTTTATGGAATGGGTCTTCCTGTATCCTGGTGCTAAGCATAAGCTCATCAAATCTCTCCATGTATTTGGACATAGTTGAGGGTGTTCTATGATTCAAAAGTTGATCAAATAATTGATTCATATAATAGGAAGGTAGGTACTTCTTCATTAACTTATGTCTCATAAGTGCCCAGTAGGTGATAAATAGTTCATCTAGACATTAAAATTTTGCTGGACATCCTGCCAATATTTTTTAGCAGCTCTTACTAACTTCATCTTAGTAAAATGAACTCTTTCTCTATCACACATATCATACCAATTAAATTAATCCTCAAGCTCATCCAACCAATCTAAGAAGGTATCAGGGTCTAATTTACCATCATAAGATCACATATCTACCTTAGCCAACCTAGTAATGCCACTAATGTCCTCCTAATCATGTCTACGAGATGGAGGAAATTGCATATTGATCTTATCATGATATCTAACATGTTGATCAATTGGCATATGATGGATTTCACCTAGACAATCATAAACTAGTTACCTATGGTTCTGTCTACATTGATGCCTAGAAATCTAATGCTCTTCTATAAACTCATCCTTCTCTTGAACATTATCAAGAGCCCTAAATTCCATATTATAATAAGGATCTCTAGGTAAAACTCTGGCATATCTAAGAGCATAACGCATTCAATTAGTAGCTACAACTAACATAGGAGTAAGAAGAATACCCTGGACCCATCTGAATGAGGAGATCCATCAAGTTGCTTAGCAGACTCGTCTACCCCTAAACCTCTTAGGGCAAACTACCTGCTAACTTAATTACTCATATTGTTCTCTCATTTGTTCAATTTTCTGGCCTATGAAGCTTATAAAGATTGAGGGTCAACAGAATTTATGGTAGTTTGGTCCATAGTAGATCAGTGGCCACTCTGTTTGTTTCTGGTCATAGTGTGATGCACTCAGGTGCAGGATAATAAAATTATATAGAGAGAGACTAAAAATTATAATAATAAACTAAGATGCTTAAACTATATGATGTACACACATAAAACTAATAAGTTTAATATAGATGATATGCCAAAGTTTAAAAACTAAGAAGGGTGCAAATAAGGGTTAGGCGCAAGAATATTTTTTTCTTTTTTTATAGCTAGAAGAAAGGGATAAAGTTAAACTTGAACTAAGCAATTTACTAGTTATCTAACCAAATAAATATCAATGAAGCTTTCAAAGGGAAGGTGTTACCTCACTAAGAGCACTTTAAACTACTACTTTATCTTCTAGCCAAAGAAAACTCACTATAGAGGCTAAAACAATAGAAACAGATGTTATGTAGAAATTAGCTAGGACAGGTTCTTGTGCTAATGTGGTGTTGATGTGGCAAAGCCGCTAATGTGGTGCTGACACGGCCGATGATGTTGTCGGGCTGCATGACTGTGATGACAAGTCAAAGGTTGTTGCCTTTATGATGTATCGACTAGTTGCTAAGTTGGGTCGGGTCAAATAAGGTTTAAATCCGAATTTGTGGGTTGAATCAAGCGAATAGGTCAGATCTTGATTCAAATTTGGATCAACTAAAGCTTCTTTTGCGTCAAACTTGTGGATCAAATTTGACTTTGAACCTAGATCTGCTTCGACTTTAAAGCAAAATATCTAAGGTGTTGTGGTGTAGTTGGAGGAAGTAGGGATGTGGGTTTGAGCATCCGATCAAGCGGCAAAAGGGCGGAGTCTGATGAGCGAGCTGAAGACAAGAACTCTATTGTCGGAGTGGAGAGTCGAACTCGAGGAACGAGGGTGGCCGGAAGCCAGAGATGCTAAATATTGGTGTGCCGGATGGGTGCGATAGTTGCGATGGATGAATAGGGATTTGGGTGATTTCTTTTCCATTTTTTTTCACCTTTGGCGATGGTGCGGTGGACAAGTTAAATCTTGGGGGGGGTGGTTCAAAGGGTTGCTAGGGCTGCAATGATGGAGCGGCAATGATATGGTAGTGGTGGTGGATCAACCTAGCTCCGATACCAACTAATGCAGGACAGAGGGAGAAGAAGAAGAGGGAAGAAGAGGAGAAAGAAGATGAGGGAAAAATAGTGAGGAAGGAGAAGAAGAATCCATGGGAAGGGCAACTCGATATTATCCTAGTAAGAGTCTGTATCGACGCAAAACACTGAAGTCCTTACAAAAGTTTAGTCCTAATAAAAATAGAATTCCAAATAAAAATAAAATTCTCTAATTTTTAAATAAAATAAAATTAGCCTAAATAAAATAAATTTTTTCTAATTCTTATATTTGCGCCTAACAGTAGTGCACTTAGATTTATTATAGAATGGTCTTCCATTAGCAAGTAGCAAGGAAGAGAAGAGGCGGCAAGATGGATGGAGAGAGAAGAGGGAGGCGGTGGAGGAGAGGGCAGAGATGAGACGACCCTCTATGCGATTAGATGAGAGAGATTTGGTCGGGTTGTTGGATCGAATGGGGCTAGATCCGATCAAGATTATCCACACCAGGTCTTTCCTATATCGCATCGAGCCAATATTTTGTTGTAAATGCCTCTTGATGAGTTACTATAAGAAAAATGGCATGATTCATAATCCTCAGGTCTCGTAGTATATGCAAATTTTTTTTTTCCTTTTTTGTTTGTACAATAAGGGAGGCATTTACAGCAAGAAGCCATAAGCATCAGCAACATCTTTGCTTGAAGTTAATCACCCTTCTTCCAGGTTGAATAAGCTTCCAATGCCAACGATGTCAGCTAATCGGCTATCTGGTTACCTCCTGTATAAATGTGACAAGCTTGAAAAGCTCAAAAAAAAAAAAAACTTCTTCAGCTGCAGAATATCTTGTAACAGAGGGTTAGTTTAATGCATATGGATATCTTTCCTATTTATTGAGGAGATTATTATCATAAGTCACCCTCTGGCCAAACTTGGATGGCTTTATACTTAAATACACTGAGGAGAGGGGGTAACCAAGTTACTAAAAAGAAGGCTTCCTGTTTCGGTTACTCTAGTGCCTTGTGATAGAGTTGAAGACAACCAGTGAATGGCTCTGGATAAAATCAAATACAAATTGAGTGTTCCTCTAACCACATCTGCAGGTGGATTAACCATAACTTGAAAGACCCTTTCATTTCTAGCTTTCCAAATAAGCCATACTATACATGCTATGGTTGCTTTTACTCATTTTTCTACTTGCACAAGGGACAAAACATCCACTGATACTGGCAAGAGATAGAAAAAAAGCTCACAGTACCGTATTGCTCTGCTAAGAAGAAGCTATAGTAACATACTTGTACTCCTCCACTTGACTTGGGCAATGATCATAAAATTGAGAATCAGACCCAATAATTCCACATCTATGGAGGACCGATTTACAAGATATCTTTAACTATACTAATTTCCACCATAAAGTTTTAACTTTCATGGAGTATACAACTTCCAACTCCAGGCAAAGGATAAAGAGTAGCCTGCAAAAGTAGTATCAACCAGCAAATTATATACATGTTTGGCACCCAGAAACAAAACGTTATTCTTTTTTCCTAATCCTCATCTTTTTACTCTTATTCCCACTCTATTCCTTGAAGGCGGGTCCGACCAAATTGGAACTCTCGACCGTATCTATACTTCATTATAAAATGAAAAGGAAACATGTCAAATAGATTCCTCTATCAAATGTACCAACCAAAATATCTTTAGTTTTTTACAGAAGTATTATCCAAAAAAATAAGCTAATAATGATATTCTTAGTGAATATCAAAAATAATATATTTTATTATTTTATCTTCCTGTTTGTAAACTATGTGAGTTATTATCTTTCCATTGTTACTTCTTCTCCCATAGTATCAAATTTAAGTTGTGGGAAATCCTCTCTCTATGTCCCTAAGCTCACGAATCGTGTCACCCATCCTTCGATTGTAACTGAGATATTATCTTTAAAAAAAAAATTCTCAAAAAACATTGTAAAATGAGATATCTTCATCACTGGATTTATTCAAACCTTTTTTTGAGTGGATTAGATACACAAAATTCTCAAAAAACATTTGGTATGGGACGAACATCCCAAGATAAAGAGTGATGCGGATGGAGATGATGAGGCCACCACATTTAGTTGCACAATAGTAGTCGTACATAGTAGTGATTTCAAATCATCCACACTTCTCAAATCATCACATAATCCAGCGATGGAATACTTGTCCTTAAGGTCAGGTAATCAAGATCATTCTAAGACAGTGATATTGAACTGAAATTTGACGACAAAAATACCGCTTAGTTTAGTAAAAAAAATTGGTCTATCAATATACCATTAATATATTATATCAATATTATATCATATATTAATCATATTTTTTATATTATTATTATGATAATTTTAAATTATAGTAAAAATATATTATTTTACTTTATATTTATATAATTAAATTATTTAATATATTACTTCTATTTGTCTTATTTTCCTAATCAAAATAAATATTAGTATTAAACATAGTATATCATAACTATAAATAAAAATATTAATTCCGTAATAACAATTAATATACCTTTATAGAATTAATAATTTATAGAATAAATAAATACATTTTTTATAAAATATATTAATAATTAATATATTAACATATATATTAAAATTTTATTATAATATAATTTATATGATTAATAAATATATTTTTATATCAGAAATAATTTTGGTCTTATATGGCAAGTAATTTTGGAATCCCAACGGGTTACTCACAAATATCAAAAAAAATAATCATTAAAATATAGTATGCTAGGTATAGTAACTTTGAATCATCAAAAAATTATATTATTTGAGATAAGAATCACCGATAATCTAACATCATCTTGTTTAGATCGCTAAATGCCACCTAGAATTCAACGTCACTCTTCTAGGCCTATGATCAACTTCTAAGTCAATGTTTCTCTCTTTTGAGCCGGGAACTATAAATCTTGTTGCGTATCGAAATTAATGAGCAGTCGCTTCCACTCAACACCCACCACCCTTGTCTCGCTCTTTAACAAGCGAGAAGACCCCTAAGGGATAAAATTACATGAAGATTCCCATGAGACCCCTTCTATATCTCCTCCTCCTCTCATTCCTTCCATCCAATTCTCTTCAGGCGAGATTGGCAACATCATCGCCGTCTCTCCCCTTGTCGACGAGCTCGCGATGGATCGTGGACGGGAACGGCCGGCGGGTGAAGCTGGCCTGCGTCAACTGGGCGGCGCACCTGGAGGCGGCGGCGGCGGAGGGGCTGGGGAAGCAGCCACTCGACACCATCTCACGGCGAGTAGTCGCTCTGGGCTTCAACTGTGTCCGTCTCACCTGGCCACTCTACCTCCTCACCAACGCCTCTCTCGGCTCCCTCCCCCTTCGCGCCTCCCTCGCCGGCCTCGGCCTCCTCGAGTCCGCCGCCGCCGTCGCCGTCAACAACCCAGCGCTGCTGGATCTCCCTCTCCTCCAGGCCTTTCAGGTCAGCCACTGATCCCACCATTCAATTCTCCAATCAAAGCTTTGCTCAGCAGCAGCACGAAAAAGTCTCGACAAGAAAACTTTACTTAGCTGACGTGTAAGCTCTGTACATTTTTTGCGTGAGATATTGGTGTTGCAGTATTGATTCTTATCTTGGCACCAACATCACTGTCTCAGCAACCCCATGCTGCTACATTATTATTATAATTATAATGCGGTACACGGTACATGATACATTAAGTATTATGATATAGCATATAGGTTCAGTATGGCATGTTACATTTGATATAGTACGATACCAATTGGTTTGAAAAATTTTGCTTGGCACCAATTGTTGGCCAATAGATGATGGACAATGTACATAGATACAAACCTTGACCACTTTGGGATGAGAGGGAAGCCAAATTTCCCTTTGAGATAGGTTTAAGGTCTCATTCCCAATCTCGTGATTTTGCATACTGTTGGGGGGGGGGGGGGGGGAGCGAACATAGTCCCACATCGGCTAGTAGCGGGAAGGTTCTGTGCCTTATAATGAGGAGGGCGAAGCCCTTTCCTCACGAGAGCCCTTTTTGTGGGACAAAACCGTGAGGGTCGGGGCAGTACCTACGCGGACCCCGTGGCGTACGGCCCAGGGGCAGTACCTACGCGGACCCCTTGGCGTGCAGGCGCGCCCAAAATGGACAATACCTCATGGGGGACGCGGTCTCTTTCTCTGCCCGGCCGGTGTGGGCTATGCTGTTGCGCGGGCCCAAAAAATCCCGCAACAGATGGCGCCGTCTGTGGGAAGCGTCCCTTTGCCGCAGGCTACCCCCGAGACTGGGAGGCGCACTGAACCTTCCTGCTGGGAGGGTTATGTTGTGGGGGGGCCGAACATAATCCCACATCGACTAGCAGCGGAAAGGTTCTGTGCCTTATAATGAGAAGGGCGAAGCCCTTTCCTCACGAGGGCCTTTTTTGTGAGAGAAAACCGTGAGAGTCGGGGCAGTACCTACGCGGACCGCCGTGGCGTACGACCCAGGAGCAGTACCTACGCGGACCCCCTGGCGTGCAGGCGCGCCCAAAGCGAACAATACCTCGTGGGGGACGCGGTCTCTTTCTCTGCCCGGCCGGTGTGGGCTATGCTGTTGCGCGGGCCCAAAAAATCCCACAATACATACCATTGTGGATAGTTGCGGCATCATCCATCTCGAAGACGGATGGC
Source organism: Phoenix dactylifera (assembly GCF_009389715.1). Taxonomy (NCBI): domain Eukaryota; kingdom Viridiplantae; phylum Streptophyta; class Magnoliopsida; order Arecales; family Arecaceae; genus Phoenix; species Phoenix dactylifera. The sequence continues at coordinate 101,016 of NW_024068615.1, forward strand.
TCTCTTTTGTCCCGAGAACATGTCCAAATATTTTTTAGTACGATATATAGTGCGTGCGAATATGAAGGAGAGCTGTCTATCTCCAAGATGGATGATGTGGTAGCTATCTAAGATAGTACTGCATTATGTAGTTGCAAAAGTCGCAACCTAGAGGATCCCGTCGATCATTTCCTTCAATTTTTGAATTTTGAAGTTAGTCATATGACATACAAATTGCACATTAATTACAAGAATCCCACCACCATGTCTTGCTAGTAGACCCCCTGGACAAGCTTTTCTAACACTTTGGATAGATGATTTGCCAAAATAGAGGACAGCCTGATCCAGCACTGTGCTCAAACAATGCAACTTAATTTCTATACATCAATGCTCTCATACCATGCCTTAATTGCATCACAAACCATAACACTTGCATGATAAAAAGGGTCAAAAAATTCTTTATGATCACCTTCAACGGAATTGAACATAGACCATCTAATTTAGGAGGCTGGTGACAAGCAACCAACTAGAAGTGGTTTCCAAGGTGACGAAAATAGTTATAAGCTTTGCTTTCTCTGATGCATGGATATTGCAGATAGTTTCATCATATTTATGAATGTTGCTAATCAAACGTAGGAATTTTCTTGACAATTTTGTGAATAAGCATGATTTCTTAACTTTAAGAAACATGCCCTATCTAATTCACAGATTATAGGAGAGTGATGTGGTATTTTATTTCTGAAAATCAAGTATCTAGTACAAGATTCAGAGGATTAGAGAGGCCTCTCCTCTCTAGACTTCATCAAAGAAAAAAATGTTAAGGTCATTGTTCCACTGGTCCTTCCCTCAAACTACATCCCTATTTGGGGTGTGAAAATAAATTCCAACTTCGTTAAGCCCTACTTGTTTGAGGAATCAAATACTATCATTATTAGTCAATGATATGATAAGTTTGGACTCAATCATCTAAACATTTTCTTTACAATTCGGTTGACAATTGGTTCATTAAGTAATGACCCTCTTTGGTAACTAGAAGGCAACAGTGTATGCTATTCTGTGAATTTTCTAGCTCAAACCTGTTTGCTCAACTTCTCTAGGCTGTATGCTTGAAAATGTTTGCGACTGTACCTGACTTGTTATAGAAGATTTAATGGCAGATGTTATGTCCTCATTAACTACCAAAAGAAACTATGGTCTCATCCAAGTGTTCATCCACAAGCATAGAATAAAAGGATGGTTGATAAGCATAAGAAACCATGAAAGTAGTCAGCCTCCGAAGATCCAACAGGATAGTATTGCTCTGTTGATGCTCATTAGGCTGTATACTCTTCTAAGTTTACCATGACATGGATTTTAGTTGCTTATTTAAGTTAATAAGATGAGGCTCTCTAGGTAGTACAGCTAACGCAAGACAGTTACTTGCAGTCTGCTTTTAATGGTTTTGGTAAATAGCTCATACCATCTGGTTCTCAAACAACTTCTTATGTACGAAGCTTTAGTTAACACAATCAAACTTTTAAAATAAGCACTGAAGCCTTTTCCTCACGAGAGCCCTTTTTGTGGGACAAAACCGTGAGGGTCGGGGTAGTACCTACGCGGACCCTCGTGGCGTACGGCCCAGGGGCAGTACCTACGCGGACCCCTTGGCGTGCAGGCGCGCCCAAAACGGACAATACCTCATGGGGGACGCGGTCTCTTTCTCTGCCAGGCCGGTGTGGGCTATGCTGTTGCGCGGGCCCAAAAAACCCCACAACAGATGGCGCCGTCTGTGGGAAGCGCCCCTTTGCCGCAGGCTACCCCCGGGACTGGGAGGCGCACTGAACCTTCCTGCTGGGGGGGCTATGTTGTGGGGGGGCCGAACATAGTCCCACATCGACTAGCAGCGGAAAGGTTCTGTGCCTTATAATGAGAAGGGCGAAGCCCTTTTCTCACGAGGGCCCTTTTTGTGGGACAAAACTGTGAGAGTCGGGGCAGTACCTACGCGGACCGCCGTGGCGTACGACCCAGGGGCAGTACCTACGCGGACCCCCTGGCGTGCAGGCGCGCCCAAAGCGAACAATACCTCGTGGGGGACGCGGTCTCTTTCTCTGCCCGGCCGGTGTGGGCTATGCTGTTGCGCGGGCCCAAAAAATCCCACAACACATACCATTGTGGATAGTTGCGGCATCATCCATCTCGAAGACGGATGGCTCTCTTTTGTCCCGAGAACATGTCCAAATATTTTTCAGTACGATATATAGTGCGTGCGAATATGAAGGAGAGCTATCTATCTCCAAGATGGATGATGTGGTAGCTATCTAAGATAGTACTGCATTATGTAGTTGCAAAAGTCGCAACCTAGAGGATCCCGTCGATCATTTCCTTCAATTTTTGAATTTTGAAGTTAGTCATATGACATACAAATTGCACATTAATTACAAGAATCCCACCACCATGTCTTGCTAGTAGACCCCCTGGACAAGCTTTTCTAACACTTTGGATAGATGATTTGCCAAAATAGAGGACAGCCTGATCCAGCACTGTGCTCAAACAATGCAACTTAATTTCTATACATCAATGCTCTCATACCATGCCTTAATTGCATCACAAACCATAACACCTGCATGATAAAAAGGGTCAAAAAATTCTTTATGATCACCTTCAACGGAATTGAACATAGACCATCTAATTTAGGAGGCTGGTGACAAGCAACCAACTAGAAGTGGTTTCCAAGGTGACGAAAATAGTTATAAGCTTTGCTTTCTCTGATGCATGGATATTGCAGATATTTTCATCATATTTATGAATGTTGCTAATCAAACGTAGGAATTTTCTTGACAATTTTGTGAATAAGCATGATTTCTTAACTATAAGAAACATGCCCTATCTAATTCACAGATTATAGGAGAGTGATGTGGTTTTTTATTTCTGAAAATCAAGTATCTAGTACAAGATTCAGAGGATTAGAGAGGCCTCTCCTCTCTAGACTTCATCAAAGAAAAAAATGTTAAGGTCATTGTTCCACTGGTCCTTCCCTCAAACTACATCCCTATTTGGGGTGTGAAAATAAATTCCAACTTCGTTAAGCCCTGCTTGTTTGAGGAATCAAATACTATCATTATTAGTCAATGATATGATAAGTTTGGACTCAATCATCTAAACATTTTCTTTACAATTCGGTTGACAATTGGTTCATTAGGTAATGACCCTCTTTGGTAACTAGAAGGCAACAGTGTATGCTATTCTGTGAATTTTCTAGCTCAAACCTGTTTGCTCAACTTCTCTAGGCTGTATGCTTGAAAATGTTTGCGACTGTACCTGACTTGTTATAGAAGATTTAATGGCAGATGTTATGTCCTCATTAACTACCAAAAGAAACTATGGTCTCATCCAAGTGTTCATCCACAAGCATAGAATAAAAGGATGGTTGATAAGCATAAGAAACCATGAAAGTAGTCAGCCTCCGAAGATCCAACAGGATAGTATTGCTCTGTTGATGCTCATTAGGCTGTATACTCTTCTAAGTTTACCATGACATGGATTTTAGTTGCTTATTTAAGTTAATAAGATGAGGCTCTCTAGTTAGTACAGCTAACGCAAGACAGTTACTTGCAGTCTGCTTTTAATGGTTTTGGTAAATAGCTCATACCATCTGGTTCTCAAACAACTTCTTATGTACGAAGCTTTAGTTAACACAATCAAACTTTTAAGAGGTTCAAATTCTACAAATTAAAACTAGAAAAACATGAAACAGGCTGTGGTGTCAAATCTGGCCAGCAACAACATAATGGTCATACTGGACAATCAAATAAGCAAGCCTGGGTGGTGCTGCAGCAAATTTGATGAAAATGGCTTCTTTGGAGACAAATACTTTGATCCTGATGAATGGTTACGGGGCCTAACAATGATGGCAACAATGTTCAACAGTTCGGCCAATGTGGTTGGCATGAGCTTGAGGAATGAGCTCCGCGGCCCCAAGCAGAATATTAGCCTTTGGTACAGGTATACAGATTTAATTGCGCCGTTCATGGCATGGCTTTTCTCATTTAATTGACAGAATCTTTCATTTTTTTTACAACTTAGGTACATGCAAATAGGTGCAGAGGCAGTGCATGCAGCAAATCCTGATCTTTTAATTATACTATCAGGGTTAGACTATGATAAAGATCTCAGCTTCTTATCTGAGAAGCAAGTGAAATTAACATTCACAGACAAGGTTGTTTTCGAGCTACATTGGTACGGGTTCTCAGATGGTGGCGATTGGGAGAATGGGAACCCTAATGAAGTCTGTGGAAGTGTAGTGGATAACATGACGAAGAATGGAGGCTTCCTATTAGAACAAGGGTGGCCATTGTTCCTCTCTGAATTTGGGGTGGATCAAAGTGGAAGGAATATGGCTGACAACCGCTTCTTGAGCTGCTTCCTAAGTGTGGCAGCTGAACTGGATCTGGATTGGGCTCTGTGGGCATTGCAAGGGAGTTACTATATTAGAGAGGGGCAACTGGGATATGATGAGACCTATGGTGTGCTTGGCTGGGATTGGTGTAAGGCCAGGAATTCAAGTTTTGTAAATAGAATTGCTGCTCTACAAGCTCCCTTCCAAGGTATGTCATCAAATGTTTTATTAATAAGAATCTATTTAGCATACTTGATAACTTCATGAAACCATAGCAAAGAAAACTATTTTGTTCATCTACCATAGGTTGCATTTAACAACATTGCAATGATAACATGTTTATAATGCAGGACCTGGTCTATCCAATAATTCTCCATACGATATAATCTTCCATCCATTAACTGGACTTTGTGTTGTAAAAAAGTCTTCATCAAAGAACCTGCTTGAGTTAGGCCTGTGTGCAAATTCAGAAGCCTGGAACTACACAGCAGAGCAGAATGTAATGCTAGAAGGCACAAAATACTGCATGCTAGCCAAAGGCGCAGGTCGGCGGGCAAGGCTTGGAACTGGTTGTGGTGGCTCCAATTCAATTTGGGAACTAATTTCAGACTCCAGGATGCATGTTTCATCCAAGCTTCCCAAAAATGGCAGCACTGTATGTTTGGATATCAGCCAGGACGGTACTATCATAACTAATTTGTGCAAGTGCCTAAGCCAGGATGGGACATGCAATCCAGATAGCCAATGGTTCAAAATTATCAGAAGCACTAGAGAAAGAGAGAGCCAAACTACTCATTTAAAATTACCCTCCCAAGCATAGTCGGCTGGACAAATCTTTCCAGCAGAAATGCAAAGAGATGGGACTTTGCCAACATGAAAGTGCAACTACAAATTCAAGGTTTGAAATTATTATTTTTATTTTAATGTTAAATGGTCTGCTTGACGTGAATTAATTATTTGGAAATAATGATTTGTAAAGAATTCATCATATATCGGATATATCTTATTTTATGATGAAATCAGCAAATACATACCTTATAAGAGTTGAGTATGGATAGGATTGTTGAGGTATACTTTCCTTTAAGAGTAGATTTGCAATGCCCTTAAGTTTTGCACGAATTGTCCGTGTTTGGCATCGGGTGGAGGAGCTGTGAGGGAGTCGGCTGGGATCAACCTAGATGTGTCATCCTCTTCATGGTCCTCCTGCTAGTACTTTACTTTTGTTTGGTGTTGTCGTAGGTGTTTGATGAAATATGGATCAATCGTTGAGAGACCTGTGCTTTTCTTGGCTGCTCCCATTATAGTTTCCATTGCTCCGATGCTGCTACTAAGTGCTTGGATTTGTTTTGTGCTTTATCATTGGGAGTTTTGTTAAGGTGTTCTCAACATGTTTGGTGAAATGTGGCTGATTGGTTGAGCGGCAGGCACTTTGCTTGGCTTCTCATATTGTGGTTGCCTTTGCTGCAATGCTCCTATTAAGTGTTTCAATTGATTATGAGCTTAATCATTGGCATTTTTTCTTGCTCTTGTGATTTTTGTTTCTGGTTTGTTTGTTGATTTTTGTTGCTGGTTTATTTGTTGATTTTGTAGTTCTAGTGAGGGTTTGGTGGGGCTTTCTTCTATGTGACCAAACGTGCTCGGATGGTTTGATGGATGGTGGCTTTGTTAGCTCCTCCTTTTGGTGCATGGATGATCTAGTAAAGTAGTAATGCCTTAGGAACATAATAGTGTATGGTTGGGTAGAGGATAGTCATAAAAAGATATAGAACCCATAATTTTGTGAACTCCTCTACATCTTGTTGTCTACTCTTTCCAACAAAATATTTTAATTTATTCTTTATTGCATCTCTCCCTACCTTTTTGTGGTCATCCTCAAAAAATTGGGTGATAAGGTCAGACTTACCCCTCCTCTCCCTTTGTAGTTCGGTCTCATCGCTCGTGGCCCTCAAATTAAGGATAAGCACAAAATCGATCCCTACAAAAGGCATTAGCACCTTACCAAATCAAAAACCCTCCTCCTTATCATCCCAGAAGGAGAGCGATATATCTAGGACTGGCCTGCTCTACTTGATATATGGAAAAGCTAAGATATGTACAAATGGAGTGATGGTCACCCTTTCCTTTTGTTTCTTAGACATGGACTCGACAAGGATGACGGTGAGATATATGAAGTGGCTGAAGTAGCACATTCCATCAACCATATTCTTTGGGCCAACAGAAGGTATTTTTTCAGATTTGATGTTGCTCCTTCTTAGCCTTCCCATCTTAGATATCTGCATCACAAATGATATTCAAACAATACTTTTTAATAATATCATTTCAAAATTAGAAATGTATATTTGATTAAATCATCATATATTAATTAATGATCTTCATAACTCTAATAAAGAATAGAAATAGCATTGAATAACTATTAATGAAAGATTATAATAATTTTTTCATGATAAATATATTTAATATACTAGCTCAAACTTTCTATCTATTATTTTTTCAAATTTTGACCTTTCTTAATATCAAAAAACTAATGACCTAGAATACTATATAACAATTTGGAATTTATATAAATTGAGGTTAATTATGCTTTAAGGATTAACCTACCTAGAGATAGGCTGCAGAGATGACTCACTGCAGAGACAAAATGAAAAATGCCTATGCACGCGGAAGAGAAAAATATAGAGGAGTGCGGAAGTTGGAAAGCCACAAATTAGCGCCTCGAAGCCACAGAGATATTTTAAAGGATTTCAGCTAAATAGATGAGTAGGAAAGATGGGAGGGTTTGAGAAGTAGATTTCCAACTGGTCGAAAGAAAGTGAGTCGAGCGAAGAGGCGGAGCGAGAAGAATTCGAAAAATCATGAAGAAGGCTTCGACTGAATACGAGTTGGCCAAAGTCAGGAGGGTTTGGGAATAATGCATATGATCGACCGGCCGTAGGATTTCGATCGAAAAGTTGAATGAGAGAATCTCAGGTTGGACGAGTGAGGAGGCGAACTGAGAGAGAGTCAGAAAATCCTGGAAGGAGGCAGTCGGAAAATCGGGAAGGAGGCAGTCAGAAAATCGGGAAGAGCCTTTGACAGAATACAGGTGGAAAACTGGGAAAAGACTATTTGGGGATGATGAAAAATTAAGGGCATTCTCGTTCGAAGGGATGGATCGTTTAATTTCAAATTGCATATGGACTAGTTGTTATAAAATCGGTTCACAGGGACCAATAGTTAATGCACTGTCCAAGTATGGATTGGCCCTTTATTTCTCCCAAAAAAGCAGAAATTAATTCCTCATCCTCTCGATGATCATGCTATAACAAAATTTTTTCCTTGACTAGAACTGCTATTTCTGGTCCATAGATAAGGGTCTTCATAATTTCTTATCCTTAATGGCCATTTCAATATTCTAAAATCCTGAGGATGCCCCCACGACCCCCACCAAAACGGTTACAATGCGTTGATTTTTTTCTCGATATCCTAGCTGATCGCAATTAATCCCTTTCCGTTAAGGGAATTAATCATAGCAGCATCATGACGATCTTATATGCATACCCCAAATATGTTATTTATGCAAATCAACACGTTTATTGAAATCGCTTCTTTATTCTTCTCCGATATCCTGGGTGATCGCCAATATTGAAATTGCTTCTTTATTCAAGTGGCCAAAATCTTTTATTCCTTGTTTGCCAAATCTCTTATTTCCCATTTGGTTCTATCTCCTTGTAAAATGTGAACCGAAAATAGTCCCAATTTTTAGTCTATTAATACGTAAAAGGAGTCCATGAAGAAAAATCCTCCTCACTCTATATCATCATTTTCTTCTCAAAAAATATTGAAATAGCATCTTGGAGCATCTCTTCATCCCTCCATGCTTTTTAGTTGTCATAGCTTGAAAAAACACAAGTAGCCCAATTTTTATGGTTGTTTGTTCTTATGGTAGCGGAACCTATATTATTTCCATCTTTGAGGCAGAAATCTTAATCGAATTTACAATAAAATAGTGGAATAGTGGAGACATCTACCTACTACAATGATAGAAGTAAAATTTTATATTCCCAACAAGTTGAAAATGCTTATTATGCCCATAGGCGATAAGGATATTCGGAATATGCATCAAATACATGTTAACTTAGCGGCGTCGGTGATCAGAATGGTTGCTAGTCATTCTCCATGGTTGTCTAAAGCTACTAATGTGTTAATCGATATGAGGTAATGCACAAGATATTTGCATCCCTTTTTATTTTGGTATTCTTAGTTTTAATTAGTGTTGTATTGCAATTTATTTTAAGCACAAAATTGATTGTTAATATGCTATTTTTTAAAAAATATATTGTAGGGATAGTGGCTCATCCCAAAATGTTGAGTATAGAGGCAGTTACAAGGATGATTCAAAGAATAGCTTCTTATGTTTTACCACTTTTGGCAGCTCAAGTAATTTCGGTCTAGTTGTCGAAGAAACAAGAGTCGCAATTGAAGAGGAACCTAGTCAAAGAAATTCTTTGGATACTTGGAAAACCTCTATAGAGGGTGTTGGTCAGGAGTTCAAGGATGTGGAAACTTTTCGTGACACAATTTATAACTTCTGCATCACAAATTTTAGAGATTTTGTATTTGTGAAGAACGATTGTCAGCGAGTGACCATAGAATGTGGATATGAAGAATGTTAATGGTGTATTCATGCCTCTTGATTTGGAAATCAAGAAAGGTTTGCAATTAAAACAATGAATAGTAAGAATAGAGGGTTGCAAGTTCAGTCTCATAATAAGGCTTCGAAACTTTAAGATATGATGTTATATAGGCCGAGTAATATGGTAAAAAATAATTGTCGAGAATATGTTGTTGAATTTCCATATTATTAAGGTTGGCATAGGAAGGAGGTGGCTATGAAGGAGCTTTATAGTCACAAATCACTATCTTATGACCAGATACACTAGTATTGCGATGCCATTCTTCTGACCAACCCCGGCAGCATCATGGAGTATGAAATAAGTGAGGGTCGATTCACACGTCTATTCATTTCATTTTATGCTTCAATAATGGGTTTAATAAAAGGATGTAGACTTCTGATTTTCATGAATAGAATATTTATAAAGCATAAGGACGGATGTGTACTACTTGGCATGACTTGCAAAGATCCCAATGATAATATGTTCCCCATAGCATATGCTGTGGTTGATACAGAGACTGACGATAATTAGAAATGGTTTTGTCGGATTTTGAAAGAAGCAACTCATATTTACCGTGACTATCATGGTCAACAGTTCACGCTTATGATGGATAAACTTCAGAAAATTATTAAAGCAATGTTGAAATATTTTGTTAGTAGTTACCACTCATATTGTATCCGTGACGCAAAAGACAACTTCAAAAATCAGATTTGCAGCATCATTTTCTAAAATTTTAAGTTAGAAGTTTAATAACTAATTTTTGTAGCCCTACGTATGATCCTTTGATAATTATCAATGCAGGTGCTTGTTCATTATCATGTAGTTGAGAGAAAGAGGCTGCTTGATTTATTAAATGCTGCCACATAGACTCCAAGGCTGAATGTTGTCCATAAGGTAATTAGCAAGCTTACATCAAAAGCCCCACACTCTCTTGCAATCTCTCATCTCCTCGCTTCTCTATCGGAGCTTGCACTTGTGGCCTTCCTTGCGAGAGAAGGTGTAACTCCTCCCTAGGCTCTAGCTTTTCAATCACCTGATACAGGCAAAAACTTAAGTTTTGCATCGGGTTAAAATAGTTACAATGTTAGAAATAAACATTAAAAACCTGAAATTTTTTTAATTATTCATAACTTCAATGATCGCATCCACCTTGCGAGGGAATGGGGCGTGTTAGAACTATGTCCTAGAAGCCAATGTGGCTGACGCATATTTGTAATTTGAAATATAAATTTATACTTGACCCTTATTAATTATTAATAAGATTGGGCATTATTTTCATTCATGTTTGTATGTGTCTATGAATCGTCCAGAAAATTAATAAGATGATATAAATTCTCAAGAGTTGAGAATTTGAGGCATGCGTCATTAGTGATTAATTCCTAAATGCTCCTGATCGATGGATCATCACAAGGATGGTCCACAATGTGGGGATACTGAAGTGATTGTGCAAGTGCTTGTTAGAGAACAAGGGTACTGAGCGTGACCAAAGCAAGTAGTCACATGGATATCTATCCACTCGTCAGTGACATACTTATATTGCAGTTGTATGACTGGTCCTTTGACCTGCGGTGCTTTGGCTGGCTATTCACTGTGAGGTTGCTGTAGTTTGACGAGTACATACACATGGGCCCTAGCCATTCGGGTCCTTGTCATACAGATTGGCTGCAGCAGGTTCACTATAGGAATAGAAGTGCATTTAGAAGGGATCTATCGACCTTGATAGATTAAGAGTGATCCTATGTGATTTATGAGACTGAGTTCGATTAAATTCTTCGCCAGATATTTTGGAAAAGGAGTTTTCCAAATCTCGAACTAGAGTCAAATAAATCTTGCATATGATAGACGATGAGGTTTGACAAGTTATCCATAACCTCCGTCCTATCGGAATCCATGATAGAGGGACTATATCATACGCTAACTGCACCTAAAGGTTCATACATTCCGTTCTGCAGAGTTGCTACTACATACTATTAAGTGTCACTGGTGGATTGTGAGACTCACGGGTATTTATCTGATGATTGGTAAACTCTGATGAGTAGAACTGAAATCGTTTCAGTCCACTGAAAGAAGTGTCAGTGATATTGAGATGAGGATCTTAATATATATCACTACCAGACAGAATAGAACCTACGGGGTCACGCACATTAGAGAATTTGATTAGTCAAATGGTTGTAATTGTGATTTAGAATCACAATTGGTGTCAATTATCAATATGATTGGTGATTGAATTAACTCGTTAAGTGTTAATGAGTTAAAAGAAGAAGAAATGAGTAGAATTGATTGCAACTGGATTGCAATTGGGCTGATTTGATGAGCTAAATCAAATTGGGTTCGACCCAAATGGAGTTGGGCTCATGATTGGGTCAACCTTGATTAGATCAAGGTATATTTTTGGAAATATGCTTTAAGTCGTGTTCACACCATGCGTACTCTAAAGTCCCATGGCAATGTAGGATAAATATGCCTTAAGTCGTGTTCACACCATGCGGAGTCCAAAGTCCACATGGCACAGGATCATGCATGGCGCCTCCCCTCCTCCTAATTTGATTATGATTTAGCCATGGGACACATGGCATGCATCTAAGGGTGGCATGAAGAGGATTCTAATCCTCTTGATCAAGGCGCCATGGACACTTGGCATTAATCCAATGATGGACTAAACCCTAAACACCTAGTATAAGAAGGAGGGAGGGGAGGCGTGTGAAGGATCATTGGAGTTCTTCTTCCTCCATGCCTAAGGCCTCTTCCTCTCCTTCTTCCTCTTCCAAGGCAGCAAGGAAAGTTCCTTTCCTTCTCCTCTTCCATCACAAGCAAGCAAGGTAGAAGAAGAAGAAGAAAGAGTTTCTTCTTCAAGGAGCAAGGATTGATTGTTGTTCTTCTTCCTTTCTTCTACGACAATCAGGAGAGATCTCTACAAGGAGCTAGCACCCCAGTGAGATCCTATTCTCTGATTTTTAGATCCTCGTGTGGATACTTGTAGAGGCCGGACACGTGTGCGGCTACAAGAAGAACCTATACAATGATCATCAGATTGTGGCGAGCTTCTACACGCATAAATGTAAAGATGAGATCTTTACTTCTGATTTTTTGTTTTTGGTTTTGTAATCAAATTTTTAATCTTAGTCTCCTCTCTCTTATGGATTCAAAGAGATCTTCTGGATTATTGAATCCAGAATTTTTTTTGAATTCAACGATCTGTGGCAAGTTCATGAGATGAACAAACTTCGTGCGCGATTTCCACTGCGATCGTCACATCGCGCATGGGGTAACTCAGCAGCGCTTGCTCCAATGCAAGAGACGTAGATACATGAACAGTGGCTGGTGGCTTTCTTGAAGGCTATTTGCATACTCAATAGCTTATGTCAGCCAAAAAAAAATGTAACCATCATATCAATACGTATCTCAACAATGAAATTACAAAGAAACATAATGATGTTTGCCACCAGAGCGTTATGAACCATCCTTATACCTAGCAGATCCTTTGTTAGTGATGTTCCTTCTCCTCATACTCTCGGCTAGACTAGATATCTGCTAGCCAAGAAAAGTGAAAATGACATGACCCCAACTAAATGATCCTAAGCGGACTAAAACATTAAGATATAAACACAATGCCTTAGGAACATGGTAGTGTATGGTTGGAAAGAGAATAGTCACAAAGAGGATAGAACCCATAATTTTGTGAAATACTCTACATCTTATCGTCCACTCTTTCCAACAAGATATTTTAATTTATTCTTTACTATATCTTTGTTAGCCTTTTTGTGCTTACCCTCAAAAAATTGGGTAATGAGGTCAGACTTAACCCTCCTCTCTCTCTGCAATTCGGCCTCATCATCCATGGCCCTCAAACCAAGGATGAGTACAAAAATGGTCCCTACAAAAGGCACAAGCACCTTACCAAACCAAAAATCCTCCTCATCATCATTTCAAAAGGAGAGCAATGTATCTAGGACTGGCCTGCTTTGCTTGATATATGGAAGAGCTAGCTTATGTCCAAATGGAGTGTCGGTCACCCTTTTCTTTTGCTTCTCATACATGGACTCGACAAGGATGACGGTGATATATATGAGTGGCTAAAGTAGCACCTTCCATCGGCCATATTCTTCGAGCCAACTGAAGGTGCTTTTCAGATTTGATGTTGCTCCTTCTTAGCCTTCCCATCTTTGATATCTACATCACAAATGATATTCAAACAATACTTTTCAGTAATATCATTTCAAAATTAGAAATGTGTATTTGAGTAAATCATCATACATTAATTAATGATCTTCATAACACTAATAAATAATAGAAATAGCATTGAATAACTATCAATGAAAGATTATAATAATTTTTTAATGACAAATATGTTTAATGTACTAGCTTAAACTTTCTATCTATTATTTTTTCAAATTCTGATCTTTCTTACTATCAAAAAAACTAATGACCTAGAATACTATATAACAATTTGGTATTTATATAAATTGAGGTTAATTATACTTTAATGATTAACCTACCTAGAGATAGGCTGCAAAGATGACCCACCCCAGAGACAAAATGACAAACGCCTATGCACGCGGAAGAGAAAAATATGGAGGAGTGCGGAAGTTGGAAAACTACAAATTAGCGTGTCGAAGCCACAGAGATATTTTCAAGGATATCAGCTGAACGGAGGAGTGGGGAAGATGAGAGGATTTGAGAAGTACGTTTCCGACTGGTCGAAAGAAAGTGAATCGAGTGAGTAGGCGGAGTGAGAAGAATTCAGAAAATTGTGAAGGAGACTTCGACTGAACACGAGTTGGCCAAAGTCGGGAGGGTCTGGGAATAATGGGTATGATCGACTGGCCGTAGGATTTCGATCAGAAAGTCGGATGAGAGAATCCCATGTTGGACGAGCAAGGAGGCCGATTGAGAGAGAGAGCCAGAAAATCACGGAAGGAGGCAGTCGGAAAATCGGAAAGGAGGCAGTTGGAAAATTAGGAAGTGCCTTTGATAGAATACGGTTGGAAAACTAGGAAAAGACTATTTGGGGATGACGAAAAATGGAGGGCATTCTCGTCCGAAGGAATGGATCGTTTAATTTCAAATTGCATGTGGACCAGTTGTAATAAAATTGGTCCATAGGGACCAACAGTTAAAGGCACGGTCCAAAGATGGACTGGCCATTAATTTCTCCTCCCAAAAACTAGTTCCAAGGATGGACCGGTTCTGATTGGCTAGCCTTGTTGGGGTTAGAGATATATATACTACTTTAATGTTTCTGTGTATTTAAAGCTATATATACCACTTACAGATAGGGCTGCAAATGGATCGAGTCGGGTTAGGTCCTGAGTGACCCCGATCCAACCCAGTTTCTTATTCGAGTTCTAATTTTGGACCTAGACCCAACCCGGTTAAAAATCGGATTTGGTCAGGTCGAGTCTATGCCTACAAATTTTGATTCGACGGATCATTTGGATCAGGTCGGGTCCATGTATAACCCATACCAAACCCAAAAGGTAGGCCCAAATGATGTTGTCACTCTCTAACTTTTGAAGGTCTAAAAAAAAAAAATTTGACCCAAAAAAAAAATGGATCGGGTCGGATCCGAGTCGAGATTGGGTGGACCCGACCCGACCCAAAAAATAGAACGGGTCTAAATTTAGGACCCGACTCGGCCCCGTGGATCCTAAAATTCGGGTCGGGTCTTACGCAGGTCGGGTTGGATCAGGTCGGGTCACGGGTCGACCCGGCCTATTTGCAGCTCTACTTACAAATAACCGGATTTAATATCCTTCTGTTGGGGGAATAAGATTTTTCCCCCAAGTGACACGAATGCCCCCAAGAAGCCGCACAATCGCCGACCCTGAACAGCCGAAGTCGGCGTCCGACCTCGGAACGCCCGACCTCAAGACATCCGACCTAGAAAAATCTTGATGCTCAAGGTCTACCCTTGTCAGCCACCTACTACGGCCGTACTCCTCCGAGGTCCAACTGAGGACCATACCCTGCCACTGCTTCAGCATTTATTGCGCATGGCCGCTGTAACCCTCCGGTTCACTCTACAATTAATGTGGATCTCCGGCTTACTCCACCATTAATGCGGATCTCCGGCTTACTCGACAATTAATGCGGATCTCCGGCTTACTCGACAATTAATGCGGATCTCCGGCTTACTCCACAATTAATGCGCATGGCTCCTGACATCTACGGATCCTCGGCTCTCCACGGCAAGTTAGCCCAGCAGAGTCTAGTCAACCATGATAAGTCCCCGATCTCGGCCATACCTCCGACACCGATGCAATAATTCGCTTGGCAGCGCCCCAATTCAGGTCGTACGACGACCTCACCGCCGACATCGATGTAATAATTCGCCTGACCGTGCGCCGACCTGGACAACATGCCAAGCCGTACTACGGCCTCGCCCCGTTACATCACAGGTACACCGACCCCCGCCTATAAAAGGGAACCTTGGCTTCTCAGGCGGGGGGGGGGGAATTACACGCTCTACAAACACTTTATCTCCTCTTCAACACTATTTGCCCCCTCCCTGACTTGAGCGTCGGAGGGCCGGCGCCGGAAGACCCGGCCACCGGCTTGTTTGCAGGCACACCAAACGGAGGACGCCGCTCGCCGACGGATCGCCGCCCCGCCGTGAGGACCCCCAGCTCCCTCTCTCCGGCCACCCCAAGCGGAGGACGCCGCCCGCCGACCGGTCGCCGCCCCGCCGTGGTGACCCGCTGCTCTCTCTCACTCGACCGAAGATTGCCCCCGGGTCCAATTTCCAGCAACAGTTGGCGCTAGAGGAAGGGCCCGAGTAGCAGTCATGAAGTTGAGAAGTAAGGGAGCCTCCAACGTCTCCCGGCGTCCCCCGCAAAGTCCTGGACGCTCCGTCCAGAATTCTCCAACTCCGGCTGACCCAATTCCTCAGGTCCAGCCGGAACAGTTCAACGCCTTAGTACAGCAAGTCCAGGTCCTGGCCGCCGCCGTTCAGGGCCTGCGACGCGAGGAAGCTTTACCAACGCTTCCCCCGCGGGCCCAGTTCCCGCCGGAATTTCCTCCCAACGGCCCGGTTCTCCCCGGCCAGAATTTACATGGCTCCTCCAGAGCCAATAACGAGGAGCGGACTTCCCCCCAGAGAGAGCTGCCGAGGGAAGATCTCGACAGAAGACTCCAGCCTTCTGAGGCTGAGTCAGCTCCGGACTGCCGTGAGCCGGTGCAAACCACGGCAACAATTCCGCAGGCAGGGGAGCTCGACCGAAAAGTTGAGCATCTGGAGCGCCAGATCGCGGCACTCCACAGCAAGAAGGCGAGGCAAGAGGGAGACTTTGAGTTCACTACCAAGTCCCCCTTCTCCAGCCGGATCGAGGATGAGCCGGTTCCCGCGAGGTTCAAAATGCCTCAGATGGAGCCCTACAGCGGAATCACCGACCCTCTCGACTACTTGGAGAGCTATCGGGCCCTCATGGCCCTACAAGGGTCCTCGGAGGCCATACTTTGCAAGGCCTTCCCAGCAACCCTCCGAGGGACCGCTCGGCTTTGATTTTCTGGACTGAAGCCGAACACGGTGTCCTCTTTTGAGCAACTCGGCAGGCAGTTCGCCACCAACTTTGCTGCCAGCCGACGCCAGCGACGGACGTCAGACTCCCTCCTCGGCATCAAACAGAAAGAGGGGGAGTCCCTCAAGGAATACCTGGACCGCTTCACCGCCGCCACATGGGAGGTTCGCGAGCTAGACCAGTCGATAGCCATGTCGGCTCTGAAGACTGGGGTTCGCTCCTACCGATTCCTCTTCTCCATCGAGAAGAGCTTCCCGGCCGACTTCACCGAAATGTTGGCCCGGGCCCGGAAGTATGCCAAGGCCGAGGAGGCAGTTGCCTCTAGGCGGGGAGCAATTGAGCCCGCCTCTAAGAAGCAGAAGAAGCGCCGCGAGGAGCGCGACCGACAAAGGAGCCGATCCCCCCGTCGAAAGAAGAATCTCCCCAGACTGAGGAGCCCGCCCCGTCAGCAGGGGCGACCTCAGCAGAGGACCCCTCCTCGACCGAGGTCCCCACCACGGCCTCGGACGTACCCGGAGAGGTACGAGAACTATACACCCGTCAACGCCCCCCGGGCCGAGATCCTGATGGAAATCGAGGGTCGGGACTTCTTCCGACCCCCGCCGCCTATGCGAGACACGGGATTTTTCCGTAATCCCAGGAAGTACTGTCGCTTCCACCGAGACCGTGGGCACGACACGGAGGACTGCTTCCAGCTCCGGGACGAGATAGAAGCACTCATCCGTCGAGGAGTACTCAACCGGTTCGTGAGAAACCGGCGTGAGGAAAGGAGGCCGGCGGAGGATGTCGTACCAACCGAAAATCCGGACGACAACAGGCCCATTGCTGGCACCATCAACATGATTGGAAGGGCCTCAGCAGGAGCAGCCGCCCTGGGAGCACCCCCGAAACGCCCACGCACTGATGAAGTCATCTCGTTCTCGGACGAGGACTTAGAAGGGGTCGAGACCCCTTACAATGACGCTGTGGTCATCTCAATGATTGTAAATAAGTTTGATGTAAAGCGTGTCCTAGTTGACAATGGAAGCTCAGCCAACATTTTGTATTATCATGCCTACCAAAAAATGGGGTTGACAGAAGGACATCTCCGGAGGATCAACGCCCCACTGGTCGGGTTCACCGGAGATTCGGTCCCGGTCGAAGGTGAGACCAGCTTCCTTGTCACAGTTGGCCTCGCCCCCCGGGAGAGCACTGTGAGGACGGACTTCCTGGTGGTCCGACTGCCCTCGGTCTACAACGCCATCCTTGGGCGGCCAGGGCTGAATGCCCTTCGAGCCGTAGTTTCAACCCACCATCTGCTCATGCGGTTCCCCACCGGCCAAGGAGTAGGCGAGGTCCGAGGAGACTAGCTGGTCGCCAAGCAATGCTACATGGCGGCCCACGGAGTAAAGCAACCGACCGAGGCGACAATTCAGCCAACGGGCCCTTCATTGCCCATAGAAACCCTCGATGCGAGGGACACCCTCTGGAAGAAGCAAGTAGAGCCCGGTGAGCTTCTTGTTCAAGTTCCACTAAAAGAAAATTTTTCTGAGCTAACCGTGCAGGTCGGCTCCGGCCTCGGCGCCCGCGAGAGGGATCGCCTCGTCAGCTTCCTGCGGGACAATGCTGACGTCTTCGCCTGGACGCCTGCGGACGTGCCGGGGATTGACCCTGAGGTCATGGTTCACCGACTCCAGGTGAGGCCAACCAGCAGGCTTGTAAAGCAGAAGAAAAGGGGCTCCGCCCCGGAACGGCAACGTGCTGCGGCCGAGGAGGTGGACAAACTCCTCGGAGCCGGCTTCATCCGGGAGGTCTCTTACCCGGACTGGCTCGCCAACGTAGTCCTCGTAAAGAAGGCCAACGGGAAATGGCGTATGTGCGTGGACTACACCGACCTGAACAAGGCCTGCCCGAAAGACAGCTTTCCCCTTCCAAGCATCGACCAGCTCGTCGACTCTACTTCAGGGCACCAACTGCTAGCTTTTATGGAGCCTTTTT